>NC_134946.1:8974314-9281526 GCF_051020765.1 Lasioglossum baleicum | reverse complement strand
AAATTATTACAGATTTTCTGGGTGTTCCAGTTTCTCTATCGATTCTTTCAGTTCATAAAATTCAAAACAATTGTATGTTTCTAAACAAAACTGCACGAGTTTATAATCTTTCGGATGCCTCGCACAGATTTCGTTAGGAAAAAGCAATTTCTTGTATTTTTAGCAAGCTTTTCAAATCCCGGTCCATATTACCTGCACAGTACACGAACATATCCGAGTCATCGAAAATGCGAAAAGTCGAGACGACTGCTCCATAAATCCTTGATATATTCATACATATACATATACACACACATATATATATATATATATATATATATATTTATTTATATATTATATGCATAGAGAACAAGCACATAATGCTCTAGAAATGCAGATAATACGAGCACGCATGGCTAGAGTATCGAAGTAAATGTTCGATATCAATCTCGTGTTTCAACGCATGTCACGGTCTCGATGCCAAGTTTAGTTGCCGGAATTTGCCACGCGTCAATCACATAATTCCGAATCCATTCCGTAGCTTTTATTGCGCATCATGAATGACATTAATGCGTATAACAATGCACTTTCAATATTTCCGCGAATGAAATTCATAGCAATTGAAATTAATACGTATCGATAGACTTGCAGCATTGCGAATTCGCCGAAATCTATGCCAGAAACGCGCTTGTTCACAGTATTTAAACCCGAGGGAGTATATTATAGTATTTTCCTTTGATTAGGTAATCAGTTTCGATGCCTTTCAATATGTTTTCATTAGTGTAATTTAAGTTACATTTTGCAAACGAGAGAACTGTATCAAATGTGTTCCAGGTACCATTTAATGGAAACCCTGTTCGTTAATTTCGAAGATTATGGAATAAAATCGTCATAGGAAGAAGAACAGTGGTCTTCGAAACAGTTTCGACTTCGACATTTGTGAATAATTTTTTCATAGTGCAATTAAAAATAATTACAATTAAAATAAAATAAAATCATTGGATAAAGAAGAACGGTGGTCGTGTAATATATGTATAGAAAACATAAAACCAATAGTTAAATCTTAACTAATTAAAGCTTGTGTATCCTGTGTCGTCCTGTTTACACAGCGAAGCTACCAGTAATTTAACTTTGTTCCTTTACCAGCACGAAGCAAAGTTCGATTAAATTTCATATTACGGATCTCTTTAATAGGGATTAAAACCTACTGAAAATCACACGGACCGAGTATTCGTTTATTTTAATTGGACATTGTCCCATGAAAATGTAATTAGCGATTAAGGAAACCAATTTTTCATCACGTTGCGGCGCACGGTGGCCCAGATCGAAGAATTTAGTATTTCGGTATAAATTTCTAACTACGACGAATATACAGTCGGTGTACAAAGTATTCGTAGATCTTTTAAAAACGAATAAATTTTTCAAAATTGGACTCAGCAGCTTGAGTTTTTTTGAGACATTAGAAGGGTTAGTTTACTAGCTAATGTGTAAATAATTTTTTTTTTGTAACTGTTATTGGCCGCAATTACGAAGGGAACAGTAAAGACCACGATTTTTAAATTTTTTATCTGTGCCTGTAATGAAAATTTAATACATGTATTTTGTAAATCTAAATAAGTTATATACAATATGTATGTACAAAGTTTCTCATTGAAATTGGCTGACGGATAAAAAAGCTATGGGCATTGTAAGATGTAATTAGTGACTAAAGTCTAAAAATATTATTTTCTCTTTTTTAATGCACTTTAATATAATCGTAGTTTTTAAACAGTTTTTTTATATATTTTTTTATTCCTAATGACATTAAAATACATAAAAATAAATATTTTGCCCTGAATATATTTGTACAATTCAATGAGAATGTATTCTCGTTGGCGAGGAAAACAAAATTGTCAATCATTCTCATATTTTTATAATTTCAGAATTTGAAAAAACATTATTCATAAAAGGTAAAAATAAACCTGGGGAAAATACTCGACCCAACCGGAACACGAATTTCCACCCCTATTATCCAGTATCACTCGTAAGTTTCGTCGCGAGATGTTGAATCGACTGAAGATGCAAGAAATAAAGGATATCGGTACACGCGGAACGGTTTTGTCTGGGAGTGTACACGTAGATAGGCGATAGTGCGGTAACTTTTGCGGTAGTTAGGAGAGATAATAGCTGGTATCCGATCCATCGAGCAGGTAAAACGCGTGTTGCCGGGTGGGTGTTACGTCTGTCCGGGAGAAGAATTCTATATAGCACGGTAATTGGTTGTTATTGTAAGAGATAGCGAATTGCGATGGCGCCGGCGCCGCCATCGGCACACCAGACCAACCGATCCGTGTGCGCCTGCTGCTTTCATCGTGATAGCGTTATACGAGTCAAAAAGGGGTGGGGGGTGTGATGGGGGCGGGGTAGGAGGGGGTTCGAACGGCAGGGGGTTAGGACAGCATACGCCGTCCGCTACCACGAGAGGGATGAATTATCGCACCCGGTAACCGAGTCGAAACTTCTCAATTCCCATTAAGCGAGGCAGTCGACCAGAAACCGATAGGTTAGTTGGTGAACCTGCTGAGAATCCCCGGTGCTCAGACCACCGGCCAACTCGGTGACTACACATTGGTCTGATCAGGAACATCGGCAACCAGGCGCCAAGAGGACACAAACTCCCCTCCTCTCCTCTTCCATCCACCCCGCCCGTTCCCCCCCCCCCCGCCCGCCCACTTCTGATCACTTACACTGCCTCCACCGCGAACAACACTAATAATAATATCACGGGGAGGGATACGGCGACATTCCGCATACAAATGCCGCCATTACATTCGCTGGCTATCGTGCCGCGCCGTCGTTTTTCCACCTCCAAACTGGGAACGAAATCGAAATACGGTAATGCTTCCGTATATGCGAAAGAGATGCGCATGATGCTCGTGAAAAATTTAGTCTCGACGCGGCGACGCGACGGTGGCATAGATGTTCGATCGATCAGAAGTGTAACGCGATATGGTATCAGATGTATGTACATCGGCAAAATTATAATAATTTATTGACAATGCTCCGTTGCTTTTTCATCATTTTCTTCGTGAAAGCTTTATCCCGACATGTTAGCGACGTTTCCTCGAACGAGATGAGTACAAACACGACACCGTTTCGATAGTATTTACTAGTTCTATCCACGATGAAGCGGAACTTTTATTATCCGAACCAATAAAGTAAGACTTTAAAGTATTAGTTTACTACTATCTGCCGTGATAGATCTTTTCTAATTTGTACAATAAATCGTTTTGCATAACTTTAGATTCAACGAGAGAATTTAGATACCGTTGGTTCGGATAATAGAGGCTCTACTAAATCGTGTATTATACGAGTAAATATGATGCGAATTGCGTCGTGTTTGGACTCATTTTAATCAGAAAAATAATTTTTTTTTAAATACCACGTTTTTAAAAAGGACGTTTTTCGTTTTAAATCTTACAAGTATTTTCATAGCTCTATTAAAAATTCACAATCACAAATTTTCAGGACTATCTGTACGGGGTTAGAAATCTCTATAGGACTAGGAAAAATTATTTTATACTTTTCAGTCCGTTTTAAAAACGTGGTATTTTAAAAAAAATTTAATTATTTTCTGCTTTTTAGTCTTGTGTGTGTGAAAATTTTCAATCGATTTTAAACATTTTGATGAGATTATAACAGAGACATGTAGTAAATTTCAGACCCCTATCGCTCCGAACTCCTCCGAGTAGGGATGAGTCAGAGTGGGAACGTGTAGTGGAGTAGGGAGCGCTGGCGCTCGGAGTGGGGATCACTGAACGCGATGACGTACTGCCGAGCGTCGCGCGGGGAGGTGTAACGGTTAAATTTCATAGTTTGTATCTCCTAAACGCATAGGCTTTGTAAAAATTTTTTTTTAATATTGCATTGTCATCCAGTTCTGAGTTATGTTTAAAATTTCAAGTCTCTAGCTCATCGGGAACTTAGTTTAAAATCAATTGCAAAATTTGTACCAAACAGACAGACAAGAAAGCGAGCTAATAAAAACGTGGTAAAATGCCACGGATATGGTGGTTAAAAGGTCCATTAAAAAGAAATTAATGAATGCTTACATTAACCATGAACCACAGTTGATTAAACTGTGTAGAAGTTTGACAACATATTAGGAGATCATCGTCGCTGCCTTTCCGTAAATATTTAATACATTTTTTAAACAATATACGATCGACAACCTATGCAGATACGATTTAAGGGGCGAGCGATTTCAGGATATATAGCGTTCATTAATTCAAACAAACGGTGGTAAGTTATCTGGAGTCCGAAAATTAATCCCAAAGGACATATAGGAATTCGTGACATTTGTTATAACGTCAGTTATGTACAACAGTTATACTTCACATTTAGATTGTGGATAATAGCCGTCTATACGCGTGTAGCCAGTGTATGAAACGACATAATTTTCGTACGTTACACCGCCATTTATTATCGACAAACGAACCCGAATATTGTAAGCAAATACGCACGTACATACAATCCCTATTTAGTTCTCGCTTATGTAAATTAATATTAATTAATATCAGCTTGAAATACACCAGCCGGAGAGAGTGCGAGCTATTTGTTTATTTCGGAAACATCTAGAAAGCTATCGGAGAAATTTCAACCGCGTTTTGCTTTTACCACTGTGTTGGGTATCAATTATATTTACCGTGTTTGAAATTCACTAAATACATTTCCAATCCGTCGGGTGTTTTCTTTCTCGCGCTGTTGATGCAATGCGGTCTATTTTTCGGAGCAATTGAAAAATTGAGACACGAGGATATCGGTTTGCTATCCGACGAGTTTTAACCATTGTTACATATTACCCATCAACTCCTTTTATTTCGATGTTTTATTGCTTGCACAATTTTCCATCCGTTCATTCTCACACCTAGAGGAAACAATAAAAAAAAACAATCGTGGAAAATACGATTAGACATGTCGTAGATATTTTCGAAAAAAGTTAACACTTTGTCAAACGCGAATCTGGGAGTCAATATATTGTTCCAACAGTTTGGAGGAGGTACTCGAAAATCCGTTATCTCTTTTCCTCGATGGAAAGAATTTTCCTGTACAAATTTTTATGGATCAACTGGTAAAATTAACAAAGTTAAGATTGTTAAGTGTGGAGAAGACACCTTTTTTATGAACGATGATATTTTTTAAAATGAAAAACCATTCGAAACATCATTGAAATATGTATAAATGTAGCCTGATATTTTCAGTGTGGAAAGTGTCAGCCTTTTTGGAAAACGAATCCCCTAAAAGTTATAAAAATACTTTATGAAAATACTTTGTAAAGTAACAATTTTTTAAATGGATGTTTAGGTACACTGAATTCTTATTATCTTTCCAAAGTATGTGATTAAGTATTAAGATTCAAATATAAATAAAATAATAATTTTTGGAATGGTGGTATACTAAATTATTATTAGACTGCGGATCTTTATGCAAAATATAAAATGTTTGCATTGATTGCAGGACACAGGAGCCAAATAAAAATTGAATTCTTCTTTTAATTATCCTATTAAGCTGAAACTAATACATCGGTGTCCTCAAATATTTTTAAAATGTCCACTACATTAAATTATAAATACCCATTTTTGTCAAGAATGCATAAAATCCGCAGCCTAGTTATTATCTTTCTAAAATATGTTATTGAGTATTAGCATGTAAATACATATAACACAAACATTTTTTCAATTGATGTTCAGATACACTGAATTGTTATTATTTCTCTAACTTATTTGATTAAGTATTACTATAGCCTGGTCAATTTATACTAGCGGTTCTTATAATTGTTCTATTATAACATAAACGAGCGAATATGAACGTATTAATCATTTTTCTAATTATACAGTTGAATCATGATCCAGCGTGGAAAAAGGAACCAAAACGCTAAGCCCGATGCCGGTAACAACCGTCTACGTGGAATAAGAGGGTCTTTGAGTTTTCTATCTTTTAATACTGCCACCGTAGTTTCTCAGAGTTGGCGGTTGGTAGGAAATCTAAAGCGCGAAAAGAGTTTCACCTGTGGTCTGCACTGGTTCAAGTATCAATTATACCGGGCAGTCCGGCTGAACAAAAACCCCTAAACATCTCGTTCGCTTTTAACCTTGCTAGAGACGTTTGCACCGCTATCTGAATACTTTCGAATGAAAAGACAAAGCTTTGTGCGAATTTATCCTTTGAGTACCACACATCGCCCAAAAATAGAAGAGCAAATTATTCGTGCAAATTTAAACACGAATTTTCACGCTTGTATACTCTGTCCATCACTTTTCATTCGAACCTGCAAAATGCAGAGATTCCTTATCATTAGACTGCGGGTCTTTATGCATTAATAGCAAAATTGAGTAGATGAAAATTGTTCGAAAATTTAAGTAGAAAACTGAAAATGCCAATATATGCTTTCTTCTTTATTAAAACTATTAAGCGAAGAAATAACATTCAATTTGGTTTCTATTTCTTGCAATCGATGCAGACAATTTTTATTTTACCTAAATATTCGCAGTCTACTAATCATTAATTTATTATAATTAGGATCTGATGCATTTATGACAAAAATAACTACTTTCGACTCGTTAAAACTATTAAAAGGAAAAATTCAGAAGCTCGATAAACTGATTTAAAAAGATCATGCACCAATTTTTTAGGTGTTACTGGAAAGAAGAAGTTTCAATTTTTAAATCTGTCGTGGTTTCAGTCACCGGAAAAAATTATGCAAACTTGTCACAGAGATTTGAATATACAATAACATTTGACGAGAGAAAACGGGTCTTCAGTTTCTCGCTAGCTACGTAACGGAAAAAAATCGTAGAACAAAATGAGCGATGAATGATAAAACTAGAGGCTCCTAGCTTCAAAATGAATCCAAATTTACAGTCGTACGACAAAATTTTGTAAAAAATTATCGTAGTTTAAATGTTGGCTCCTAGAATAGAGTAGAAATCGACTAAATATCAATTCGAAATTGTGGTCAGTTTAACAAAACGTCTCTAACTCCCGCTGGATCAGGAGCCCCTCATCCGTCGCGATCGCCGACCACGGCCGCAGGCGGAACGCGCGACGCTGGCCGGCGGGACGCATAGTATTATACTCGTATAATAGTATATCACGGGCGGTGTTCTCGATATTACTATTTAGTCGCGAAAGCCGCAAACCAAGGGACTGTTCAAAGCGTTGTGCAAGTTATTGGTTCGAACCTTGTTCGCATTGGGGAGCCGGTGTGCAGAGTGCATCGGTGTCCTGCGCATACCGGCTTGTGTGCATCGTCAGACCGCAACATTCACCGCGACGATTTCTCTACGGTGTATCGTCGATCGATTCCTTCGGGAATACAAAGCAGAGGATTGATCCTCGCTGGTCAAACTCGGGAATCTCGACTCGGCACCGCAACGAACGGCGAGGGAGCGTGCCCGCGCTCGTATTCGTTTCACCGTGTATCGAAATTAGAGTCTTTTCAACTGTGCGCCGTGTGCCGTAGCTATCCGGCGAGCAATTTTTCCCGTCGAACGCTCGAAATACTATTCGGGTTGGCGCATGCCGGGCACAACGGTACCAAACCGACGGCTGCTCGATTGGAAAAACACAGCACAGTGGGAACACACACGTGGCAGAGAGCACCACCGTCCCGGGCCAATTGACGAGTCGTTTCTGCCCTGAGTCAAAAGGAATTCCGGGATTTATACAGGGCGCCCGAAAAATGTTGCACTTCCTTGTAAGGGGTGATTCCTGAGATCACTTCAAGTCACTTTCTCCTTTGCGAAAATCTTCTCCGGAGCTTCGTTCAGGAGTTATTAACGAAAAACACGGGCCAATCAGTGCGCGGCTACGCTGGTTCCCGTTGAGCGTGCGGTTGGCATTGGCCGCAGTGATTAAGACTTGTCCCCCACTCTTGTCTCATTCACGGACGGCGAGCATCCTCACACTTCTTTTTGATAGTCAGAGTTTTTCGTTAATAACTCCTCCACGAAGACGCGGAGAAGATTTTTGCTAAAGGAGCCTATTCATGATCAAGCATTTTGAATGACTATTGCGCAACATGATTGATCGTGGACAATAATTGCACAATAATTGTTGCGCAATATGCTTGATCGTGAATAGGCCCCTTAAGGAACAAGTTACTTCGAATGACCTCGGGAATCAGCCCGTTCGAGGAAGCACATTTTTGGAACACCGTGTAGGAGGCGTCCCGAAGCGAATAACCGTTCTAAAAGGACACATACAGGTAGTCCAGAAATCTCCAGGTTCCGTATCGGATTTGTTTGGAAAGTTGTCGTTCCCAGCGCGAGTGTGAAAGAACGCGACGACGGCTGCCACCTTAAGCAAGCCGAGGGAAGAATCGTTTCTAAGAAGCACGGACTGCCAATGGATATCGATAACCTGAATTCCGACGTTATAAATCGGTCGATGGTTCATGGGACGTGATATACGAAGAGTTTAAGGGCATCGGACGTTATTGGAATTTACTGGCCCGAAAATTGGGACGCGCTAAGCCTCTGGAATTACGTGTTCCTTCCTGATCTTCCTTCCTTTCAACCCCTTTCCCTCGGCAAACCTATTCCAACGCTATCGCAAAGTTCAACTTTGCACCACTCATTTCACATCGAGCCGTGTACTTCCCCGGAATTATCGTCCGCCTTTCCTGCCTTTTCTGCCGTTTCTGCCTTGTCCGGGCCGCAGACACGCGAGCTACTTTAACAGTTTGACTGGCAACGAGGATCCAGCAAAATCGAGGGAATTTTACAGGCATGATGCGTTCTGTTCATTCAACAACACAATTTTCTTGTTATCGAGGACCAACGAGTATCATTACTCGAATTATTGGCCAAATATTCGACAACTGTCATCGACCAAGCACCGCATTCGCCAAATATGGCCCCCAGAGACTTTTTCTGATTCCACAAACTCAAATTACCCCTTCGAGATCGCCGTTTTGAGTTGGTGGAGGCCGTGAAACAAAATTCGCTGAAGGAACTGAAGACCAACACCAGAAAACGCTTATAAGGAGTACTCCTTATAATTCTTCGATGATTGGATTTTGCGCTGGCGAAAGTCTATTGCCTCGGAAGGGGCCTCTCTATTTTGAAGGCGATAAAATAAATATATTGACGAAAATTTAAAATTATTCTGTTTTATTTAAGATGTCTTGGTTTTTTTTTTGACATAATATAAGCTGTACCTACTTGATGTGCTTCAATTTTTGAACCTGCCCACTATTTTTAGCCGCAACCACTCATTTTCGTCGTGAAGGCACAAAATCCGCAGTCCAATAAGCACGGGCCAAATAAAAATATTTTTCATTCTTCAATAATGTTCGTAAGCTGCTACGAATGGATGTCCTTAAATTTTTTAATCTGTTTCCTATTTTCAATTGTGCGTACTCACACTTCAGATATTCAGCTGAATCTTTCTATAAATGCTACGTAAATATCGTGTAACAGTCCATACTGAATTTGCAATCATTGATAATTTAAAAAAATACAAAAAACACAGCAATACTGTGCGCAGAAGACCGCACGACCGAAGTGAAAACTTCTATAGCGATTGCAGATCTCGGCACCCTGAGTTTACCCGAATAGCGTTTCACTTCGGAGCGTGACGGATCAGACTCATTCACTGTTCTGCAATTGTGTACACGGTGCGTCTACAGAAGTTTTCACTACACAAATTGTTAAATTTCTCTTATTTGAAAGCTATGTAGTCTTTTAAAGACGCGGATTTCTTCGTTTTTGGTAAAAACTTAAGTTTGCATTTAAAATAGGGAGGTATGATTAAATTAGTTCAATCTTCATATGGGTTTCCATTACACAGTATGGTTTTGCATATAATTTCACGCAATCTTCGCGAACACTGAATCACCCGGAACTGTTAACAATCATAAATTAAAATAAATTGTTACAACGGAACTATCAAAGTTACAATATGGATATTTTCGGGCTGGCTGAAAGGTATTCAAATTGCCCGGGCTGGTATCCGCGATGCAAATTGTATTTCTTTGCGATAAGATCGATAACTAATTATCATTCCGAACGGAGCGTCGAGAAGCATTGTTGGCCGCCACGGGAATAATTGAGTCGTGAACGTGTGCAACGTCACGCGGGGAATAATGCTCTACTAATTATACCCGTTCATGGCTACCGAAATGGCATCGTTTTAATTTCGAGCGAATTACACGCGTTTTGTCGGGGCTGTTCGAATTCTGCGAATCGTTCCGCATCGCCCTGAAAATCATCGTACAATAAGCATCGGATCCGGTCAGATCGATGCCAGATGGCATGCAACTGATAGGTGACCGCATTACGAGCGTGGATCTCACGTAGATTCCATTTTTAATTCGACGGAAGATCTCGCTCGAAATGTGCTCCTCAAGTATTAGCGAGATGTACAGTGCCCCACGAAAGTGGTCGAATGCCCTTTCACAATTTCTGACAATTAGAAGCTTTAGTTTACTAAATAACGTACGGAAAAGATTTTGCAATAATTTCAATTCCTCTGACTGTGACCTTGAATGACCTTGAGCAATTATAAGTAGACACCCTTAAAAATCGCATAACTTTTTAGAAATTGGTCCAAAGTACTTGAATTTTTTTAAGATGTTAGACCGGCTAGTTCGCTGGAGAATAGGTAAACAAAAATTTATTACGATTGCAATTGGTAGGAATAATACAAAATTTTTAAAAATGATGTTTTGTCAACTTTTCTATCTGTGCCTGTAACGATAATTTAAAAAAAAATGCGTTTTATAGATTTCGGTAACTTATATGCATACTGAAAATTTCATCGAAATCGGTCAACATTGCAATGAGCTACAAACGTTTAAAGATAATCACGTAAGGGCGAAATGCCCTGGCAAGGCTGAAAATCTGCGACTTTCACCCTTAAGCTCTCATCTTTAAACATATGTAGCTCATCGCAATGTTGACCGATTTCGATGAAATTTTCAGTATGCATATAAGTTACCGAAATCTATAAAACGCATTTTTTAAATTATCGTTACAGGCCCAGATAAAAAAGTTGACGAAACATCATTTTTAAACATTTTGTATAATTCCTACCAATTGCAATCGTAATAAATTTTTGTTTACCTATTCTCCAGCGAACTAGCCGGTCTAACATCTTAAAAAAATTCAAGTGCTTTGGACCAATTTCTAGAAAGTTATGCGATTTTTAAGGGTGTCCACTTATTATTGCCGCTGACTGTAGATATTTGAGAGGGAGTGGTCCCATTTGAGAAATGAAGGTGATCTGGAGATGTAAAGTGCAAGTCTTGAACTGTTTTAGGTTTGATATTGTTTAGAAATAATACTTGACATCTATCGGGCTGCAGAGGGTTAACTACTTTCAAAAAATAAAACTGTCAACGAGTGACGTCTGCAAATGATGTGGCATCAATAATATAATAATCAAAAAAAAGAAAAATAATTTCGTGAAAAACGGTACTATTCAAATCTAAATATTCTACTTTACCAGAAAAATGTTTAGTACTTTTGACAATAATTTTGTAAGTACTAGAAATGGTTGAAATTTAGCAGAGCATTCTGAAGAAATTCCTCGCTTGCGAAATTGTCAATTTGTACAGGTGGCCCTAATAACTTGATCGGCCGCTATAACACTTTTAAACTGTGTACCGTGGAGTCTCGGTGGCGGCGAGGTCACGATTTTTCTGCTTTACGATTCTCCTGCAGTTTTATTTAACGCCGAAAACTCCGTTAACAGTGTTCTCAAGAGAGGCTGAAGAGAGCAGAAGGTTTAGCAGCATAGATCCCCGGTGCAGATAGCCACGCCATTATATTCGGCCATCTCAATCACCGGCGCACGGATGCCCATAAATTTTTCCGCCATAATAGAGAGAGAGAGAGAGAGGTTGAAGGCGAGAGAAATGTGACGGGCTAACCGAGCCAGCCTGCGCGTACTCAAAATCAATCGAGGGTTTACGTTTTGCCTCCGATCTTCTCGCGTTTCCTTGCATTTTTATTGCGAACCACAAATCCAATAACACCTTACTGTCTTAGTTGGCGATCAAGTCATTCGAGCACGAGCGTTGCGAGAATTCGTACTCTATTCTATGGCTACCGTAAAACTTTTATCTCAAAACAATCAATTTTCACACGAAAGCATAGCTACTTTTTTTTAAAGTAAAAATTTCAGGTGTCAATGAGTCTTTAAATTTTTATGAAACATTTTATGAAGTATTGCGAACATCGGCCCATTTAATGTTAGTTACTGGAATACTTTAATCGTAACGGTACGAAAAGAATTTTGTATCCAATTTATTGGAAATGCATTTCGTATTTAAATTTAATTTTGATCGTCAAAGAAAATCTACACGTACAGTGGCTGATCAAATTATTATAACTACCCGCATGAATTGACGAGTTTATATGTTGAAATAATCACGTTCTATGTGAAAGTCTAGCTATATTGAATTCCTGTTACTTCTATGAAACAGTTTATGAGCTATTAAGTGGCAGATACATGTTCAACAACGTACACATAACGAGGACCGAACATTATCGTGATACGGTTACAATGCATTTATACAGCTTCATAACTTCCACAAATATTGTTAAATGCACTTTAAATTTTATATACATGTATATACAATCTCGATACTTGGATCGATTTTCACAACATTTTCAAAACTCAAGCCTAACGCACATCATTCTACTCTGTTCAAAGTCATAAAACCTCCACTGGTTGGTTCGGATAAGTCTAACCTGTCAAAAACACTGGAAATTGTTCAACTTTAAACGTTTATAACTTTTGAACCATTGATCCTCCAGGATTTCTCACATCTTCTCGTGCAAATCTACTGGATAACATAGGAAAAAGGTAAAAATTTATAGGAGAAATGCAAAAATTTCTGGTTACGCAAGGAAAAGAGCAGCTCAATTTCATAACCATAAAATGAAAAAAATACATATAGAATGGAATTATCCCAGGTCGGAAGAAATGTTTAATTTTCGCGTTAAAATAGCTCGGACTGCAAAGGGTTAATCGGTAATCGGTCGTTTCGCCCAAAAGGCGCCGCCACAAAGTCAAGCGAGCTGCTCCCGGAGGAAAAGACATAAGCGCGTGCATTGTCCGCTCGGTTATTCGGTCCTCTGTAAACACCGTATAAATAAGGGTATTCATTTTCCCCCGGTGCCTATAAATTCCGAGTGCGGCCTCCGTCAGAGAGGAACGTTAGCGGAAACGAGCGCGGGTCACCGTCGTCATCAGCATTGGGCATTGTCCGGCGGCGAAACTTTTTCGGCAAGTCTCCTTTCATCGTTGTAATACGGCCACGATAGAAAGCAGCGGTGACGGAAGATCCGATGGGACACGTGTCCTCTGTGCGACCGAGCCTGGAATAGGAATGAAATCTCCGCGAGAGCTGCGCGACCATAGAGAGCAAGAGTGAGAGAGAGGGGGGGGGGAGAGAGGACGTTTCATTGGTGTACACCGTCCCGTTGGGAAAACAAGCACATACTCGTGTACATATCTAACCGGAATTATACCTGGTGTATGTACACGGGAACCGGACGAAAAACACGGTTGTCGGGATGACAGGATGGAATTCACGAGTCGGCGTGCGCGATCTATTAAACGCGTCGAGGTGGACGATGGGACTCGGCTACGGCTTGCGCCGCGGCTAGAGTGGAAAATGGTACAGCGGCGCGTTTTTAAGCGGCCTGTCCCGTCCGTTTCGTTCCATTTCACTTGTTAGCAAAGCCTACGCGAAGATCGAAAACCGTCGACAGGTTCACAATTCATTTTTTAACGGTCCCCCGGACACGACCGGAGCCGAAATGAAAATTAAAATAGTTTACACGCGAACGACCGGTGCCGCTCTTCGATCGAGAGCTCTGCCATGGTCCTCCCTTAACCATGCGAATCTGATGGAACCGAGAACTTTAGTCTATTATACAATGCACAGTCGACTACTCGACATAGGCTGCCGATCTTCATGAAAAATAAAAATGTTCGGCTGCAAGTCACAATTCAAATTTCTTTTTTTTTTAAACCTCAGCATTCGAGTGGCGACTCGGAGTCACCACTAACAAATTGCTGTACTAGCATTTACAGGAAATTTGAGAAGATGATATTCAAAATTGTAGGAACATTTTGAAAATTGAAGATGTCAATAACAGGGTGTCTCGGCTGAAGGATGCCACCTAAATATCTCCTTTATTTTTAATGGTGCAAAAAATATTTATGCCATAATTTAAATGGTATCGAAGGAGGAATATCATAGAAGAACAATTTCTTTTGTCCGGTTATTTTTTCATAGTTTTTTCAAGATCATCGTTATTTTTTAATTCCATCTTATAGCTGCTGAAAAAATACATTGGAATATGCTTAAGTCATTAACAAGATGGTATAAAAAAAAATAAGTTTTCCCGATAAAAAAAAATAACGATGACCTTGGAAAAACTATGAAAAAATAACCGGGCAAAAAGAAATTGTTCTTCTATGATATTCCTCCTTCGATACCATTTAAATTATGGAATAAATATTTTTTGTGCCATTAAAAATAAAGGAGATATTTAGGTGACCTCCTTCGACTGAGACACCCTGTATGATTTTTCATCTATTAAAATTAATAAGGATATAATACTGAGATATTTTCTCTATGTTAACGATATTACTGTGTGCTCGCGTGCTGCCATTTAGCTGTTCTGCTCGGTAAGCGGCGCGCGATCGTCACTACAAACCAATATGGCGACGCCCTTACTTGTCGAAAATACTGAAAAATGCCTCCTGAACCATTGATCCAACAGGATCGAAACTTCGACCTCTAACCGCCCCGGGTACAAATCTACTGGATTACATATCAAATACATCATAATTTATAGGAGAACGGCACAGATTTTGAGTCCGGTAAAGTAAAGTTTACCCGTAAAAGTTGTTTTATT
The DNA here is from genome assembly GCF_051020765.1 of Lasioglossum baleicum. Taxonomy (NCBI): domain Eukaryota; kingdom Metazoa; phylum Arthropoda; class Insecta; order Hymenoptera; family Halictidae; genus Lasioglossum; species Lasioglossum baleicum. Next base: position 9,266,629 of record NC_134946.1, on the reverse strand, counting down.
AATTTTCATCATTATTGCCATAAAATACGATTTATGTTCTGCGTGTTGCGTTCGGGAGCGATGGTTTTTTCGAGATTAGTATCATTCTGATGACTGTTAAAAGACGAGGATGCAATTCGCGACGATTGCCACGTTTCTCTCGGTTGTTACATTATTCCCAAGGAATGCGGGAGAAGTTTAACGGGGGCTGCGAATACAAAGCGAGGGGCGTTTGCCATGAAAACTTTAGCGCAACAGTGGGTAAACGTCGTACCAGCGAAAGAAGTCCATGCAAATTCGTGCCTGTAAACATACTTTTCGCGTACGCAACTATTTGCTTCGAAATATGCATGAACTAGGTAGACTGCGCATGCATTACATGATGCATGTTACAGTGCTCAAATGATCACAGTCAATCTTCCATGCATTAGTTTAAATTTTGTTCATCACGTATTTGAAAATATACATTTCACAATGTACGATTAGCTACATTGGATTCTTCTAATTTGTATAAAGCATTTTATGAAATTTAAAATTAATCGTGATTACAACTTAGTAAATCAATCATGAACATGATTTCACTTTTTGCCTAACCCTGATCTGGATATATGTGGTAAATTCGAGACCAAAACATAGTGATTGATGAGACGATTCAAATTTAACAACAAAACTGTATAGCTCATAGTGGTTTTTCTGATGAAAATTTTACGAACATCTGCGTGACATCCCTCCGAGTGAAACGAGTACAAACACGATACAGTTTGGATCATGCTTACTCGTTTAATCCACGATATAGTAGAACCTCGATTATCCAAACTATTCCGAAGGAGGCCGCGAGTGTTCGAATAAAAGTGGAATTACCTGGGTACAACAAAAGATTATATATCTTTCCCAATTTGTACAACGGATCATGTCGTATATAGTTCACTTTGGATAGAACAGAATCACAATTAAATCGTGCAGACTTTTGTCGTGGCGCGTTCAAAGCGAGAACCGTGCCCGCCTTTGATAGATCGCGCCCCGTAAAGCACAGCATTTATCTCGGAAAGTTACCGGGGGAAACTTACAAGATTCTTAGACGGCTACTAGTAAATATTTATAAACGCAACCGTTAATCCCTCGCAGAGTGTAGCGGCCGGAGGGGAAAGCAGGGAGGTGTGTAGTAGCATAACCGAGTGTGCGCGATTTTACGAGAGATTGTTTCCGAGAAAGAAATTCCCCTTGAGCAGTGTTCGCTCATTGCCAGACGCGAAGTCGCTTTGACGGCTAGTTTTTCGCGAGCCTTTGCTCTTGTTCCGTGTGTTTGCCGAGCCAGGTAACTTCCCAATTATCCAATTATAAAGAGTAAACCTCGACTATGGTAAGAAACGGTGCCGAAAGAAAATCGACGCGATATTAACCCCAGAGGGTCTATTGTGTCCACTCGAATCGACTCTCGTGTTTGCGATTCGTCGTAACTGGACGAAAGGAAACATTTTTATCGCGGTAGTATTGGTACGCAAAGTTATGATTAGTAGACTGCGGATCTTTATGCAATTTGTAATTTTTGTGGACGTACTTTAAGAAAGTCGAATCAAATAAAATCGTTTTTTTCTGGTAGTAGCTTCGTTAGACCTGAAATAAATTAAAACCGTGCTAAATTCTGTCCAATTTTATATTCTAGCATTTTTTGAAAATTTTCACAAGCCATAATTGCATAAAGATTCGCAGTCTAACGAGTAGTAAGAGAGTGAGAGTTTCTTAGCAAAATTCAAAAATGATGAATAAACGAGTAAAACAATCATTTTCCGACGTGCATAAGTCAATTATATTTCATAGAAAATTAGAAATTGCATTGATTGGCGCATAAAAAGTATACGGTTCCATTTAAAAAAACCAAAGTTCATCTTTGAATCTCCTAAAAGCCTCTACAGTATTTTCTCGTTCGTTGCGAATAATGTAGTATTCGCTCGTTGCGACGTGCCTACCCACTCCACTGCCTGTCAACGCCGAGTCGGCCGAGTCGCTCCGCACGGCGGCAACGACTGTCCGCTGTCTCTTTCTTTCCCATACGCTCTTCTTCGTTGCGTTCGAAACTTTCATCGTCGATTAAACCACTAAATATTGGCCAAATTATATCGTGTTTGGTATCATTTTAATCAGAAAAATGCCAGAAATGTGTTAGTGAAAGTCCCATAAAAGCCTAATAGAAAATGAACAATTCCATCACTGCCATTACTACATTGTAAGAACTCACGGGCCTTTAAATTGTGCCGGCGACGGCGACGGCGACACGCTTCGGTCACCCGATCCGTATTTCATTCTGTCCTTCTCTATGTTCGGCTCCCTATTGAAGTCTCGCTCGGCGCGCTCGGCGCGCTCGGCGTGTATCTGGACGCAGTCATAAATCACAAAACAGTTCAGTATTCGCTCGTTGCGAACTCAAACCCCCCGGCAGTTTCGCAACGAACGAGAAAATACTGTACTTACAATTAGAAAGAAATGTATACCACATCATGTCTCACCTGATAGCATACAACATCTGTAGAAATATCTTTTTTGTAGAACGCATAATTTAGAAATTATTCGAGGTGATCAAATTAGGTGCTATGTATATACAGGGTGTCCCAAAAATGTCGTACTTCCTTTCTTGAAAGTAACTTTTGTCTACGAATTATTATCGACAAACGCGGATCAATCGAGAACAAGGTCAACTCAAGGTTATAAGGGCAACAACACGGTACGAGAAAAAGGTGCATTGACTTTGACAATACTCAAGGGCACCTTGACATCTTCGACAAAATGATGTTTCAGATTGTTAAAAGTTAACTCAAGGTTATATTATAGGTCGATGAAGTCGTCCCTCTATTGGCAACAACGCGATATGAGAAAAAGGTGCATTGACTTCGAAAATATTCAAGGTAACCTTGACATCTCAGATAAGATAAAATATAAAAAATTCAAATTCTGCTCATTCGATGCGTCCCTTGAAGTGCTACGCGCAGTTCATTCTTCGAAATCGCAACGAATTGATGCAAAAGAGGATGGCTACTAGACTGTAGGGGCTGAGAAGGATGATGATGAGACGGGAGTGGGGATGCTCCGGTTACCCACTGCAGAAACTCAACCCAGTTAATAAGGTGCTCATTCGATGCTAGCCTTGTATCGCGCTAATGTACCGTAAATAACCATGTTTGTGAGAGCCTCTACTCCACTATTTTCCTCGGAACAGAAGGTAGGGGACTGGGTAGATCGCCTGGCATGTTTATGCTTCACCCTGGCGCATGCGATCTCGTGTCTCGGCAACAAATTACGAATTTTAATAGACCGATGTCTACACGATTTTATATCCTAGTCAATGCTCCTTTCCCAGCGATATTATTATAGAAAATCACAAGAATCTAAATTACAATCGAACTGCGGAATTTATACGTTTGAAATCACATTGTGGATCTTTGTCAATGAAATATATTTCTTTAATTTTAACAGGATGTAACAATGGCCATTAAACTTACACAAAATCGAGACAACTTATTTAATATGTTGACTGCTACGTCTACCGTTAAACATTGATTTTGTTTGTAATACAGATGCTTGAACCGAACTTCATTAGGATTTGTACCACTTATACATATAGTTCAAGAAATAATTGCTACGATAAAGCTAGAAGAAAGAAAGATTTGTCTCTTTTTCTAATTATTTAATTCAGCTGAAACTGATACACTGATGTCCTTAAATCTTTTTTATGTGTCCATTGCTTTGAATTGTACGCGTTGTTGCCAGATCAGGGGAATTGACTCGAATTGAGGGGAGTACAGTTACCCTCTCTCTATCGTTACCGGATAAGAAGCGTGGGGGAATAACGTCGTAGAAGGGGAAGGGGAAGGGTAGAGGGGGGGGGAGTCTTAATCTGACGACACTGGTTATAGGTAACCATTTTTGTCATAAATGCATAAAATCCACAGTCTAATTATTAATCTTAGTAAGATCAATATACTGCAAAAATTAGAAGGCACCCGAAACAAATAAAAGTCACCTCTTCCTTTAAAACGTCGATAACAATTGGACTGTGGATCTTTCTCCAAAATAAAAATTGACTAGGAATATTGTCAAAATAACAGTCAATGGTTAAATTAAAAAAAATACAACTTATTAATCAATTTTTTAATTTTAATTTAACCAATCTTTGACCAAATCTTTAACTAATCTTTAAAATTTAACCACTGAATTTTATTTTCAAACCGGACACGAACTTATGCAATCATCTATATTTCCTGCTGTAATAATTGTAGGAAGTTGAAAATAATATAGCAACTTCAATCCTTCTAATGGTGTTACAGTTTGATCAGGCTATTTTTATTTTAAACTCATAAGATAATATTCGTTATGTTTCTACCGATTTTTGTCATAAATGCATAAAATCCGCAGTCCAAGTAAATTACTTTGATGTCAGGAGATATCTGGAGACGATCGTGTCGATAATACCGAAGACGAAGTCACCCCCTTGACAAAAGAAAAATACATTATTGCAGAACTCAGTATTTCCGAGCAGAAAATTCCCGCGCAGATTGATACGTCGCGTCGCCTTGAAACCGTTTGCTTTATGCAAATGGTATGCATATCTGATAATCGCGTGAATATCGGAGAATTACATTAACCGTGAGTCCTATTTCTTCGCTTCGTGCATATACACTTGTACGACCACCCGCACACCTCTATACAAGTGTAGTCCATCCTGAACCGTTTCCCAGCGTACATTCTACGTTCATTGTCTTCCTGTTCGTGCGCGAAAGACGCGAAAGGGCCGAGGCTAGAAAAAGAGGAGCCAAGCAGTCTAGAGGATAAAACGGGTCTTGGTAGTTTGAAAGCCATATTAATAGTCAGTACTTAAGAGTTTCATTAAGTCGCAACCGCTCGATCACTGCCTTCCTCCGCCGCTTTAACAACTTTCATCCTTTTCAGCTACCACCACCAGCATAGTTATCGCTAACTGCTGCTTGTTTGTATCGCTGCGCTTAGGCTAATCCCGAGGTTCACCGGCCGAAATCGGGAAGCAAACTTAGTTCAACGAATTTTTCCCGTTCACAGTGAGTCGATGAATGAGTCATAGGGCAAACTCACCTATTACTGCGTCATTTTTTTCCAATGCGATTCAAATACACATATAAACATGAACATTTAGCACAACGTACAAAAATATTATTTCTACAGATCGTTACGTGGTACAATCAGATGGGACAATTGATCCAAGCATGTCGAAAAATGATTAGTTCTGTAGATATTTGAATTTAAATATAATGTTTTTGTACAACGCATAATTCAGAAGTTATTCGAGGTGATCAAGTTAGGTGGCTCACCCTGTATATTCAGGGACACGAGAGAAAAGTTTCACTCATTTGTGATAAAATAAAAATTTCGACTCTTGACCAGCTTTTCAGTGCAAATGCCCCACTGTGGCGTCGGTTGAGAAGCAGTGCGGACCGTTTGTTGGATAATCCGACGTATTGGTTGATAGGAAAGCGACTAAGAGAGAGGGAGAGAGAAGGAGTGGTTTGTTGCAGGTGGCGGCGTATTGCGGTCAAAGGCGTCGAATTCACGGTAAAAGTGTGGAAAGCAGCGTTTGGAACCGAATAAAAAGGACGTATTGAAAAATGGGGGAAAAGCGCAGGACGAAATACATGGGTTCCGGGGAGCATTGGCTTTCGAAGCGATTGCCATTGGCGATAAGGACTTCATTGTCTCGGCACCGAATCGAAAAACGAGCGGGATAGATGAAAAAGAAAGAACGGGAAGAATTGGAGGTTGCGCGCGCTCTCCCCGACCGACCAAACGATCGACGTTTTTGGCGTTTCTCTCTCGTTAAACGCGAATTTCGATATACATGCGTGCACCTACACCAATGCGCACACATACGTACAAGTCCGCAGGTACGTAGACACAGAGACGACACAGACGACCAGCGCTGTTCCCAAATCCCATTCCCACAAAATGAGCCAGATGTGGTAGAGTTAACGCAATTTTCCACTAAACTACTCCTAAATCGGTCGCCATTCACGTGGCTGTATTCATTTAACCCTGTCATACCACTGCTCGGACAATTTCATAGAGCCCGTTGAAAGTAAGAGTAAAACCTGTGCAAATAATTCGTTTCACACCGTTTCCCAGCTACCCTAAGCTTCCAGTTCATCATTTGTTGTGGGCTTGACGTCGACTGTCGAAAGTACTCGCACGATTATGCGCAGCGAATCCTAAAAGTGTTTGATCAGTAAATTCTCAAAAAATTGCCGTAATCTAAACCGTAATAATTTTGATAAAAAGTATCGTACGACCATCAATTTAGACTCATTTTAAAGCTAGAAACCTATAGTTTCGTGATCCATTGTTCATTTTATTAGAAGATTTTTTCCTATGATGTAGTACTCGAGAAACTGAAGATTCCTTTTATCTCAAAAATGATATATGTATATTGTATGTACAGAAACGTCTGTAAAAAGTTTGAAAATTTTCTCTCATGATTGAAACCGCCATAGATTGAAAGATTGAAGCTTCCTCTTTATAACGACGCATTGGATAGTAGCATACGATTTTTTAAAACCATTTTATCGAGCTTTGAATGAGAGGTGTGCCGTCAAATCAAGTTTCTCATTTTTGTCTCATAGAACAGTGTTAAAAATCGTACGTCAATTTTTAAGGTATCGTTGCAAAGAGGTGGCTTCGATTTTCAAATCTGTGGTAGTTCCATTCGCGAGAAAAAATTTTGAAACTTATTGGAGGCGTTCGAATTTGCAGCATTTATTAGGAAGAACCTGTTTTGTCCCCGACTGTTCTATTAATTTATTTACAATGACTATTGTTATTCTGTCGTGTTACTTAGTTAGCTTACATCCTTCTGATTGAAACGAGTCCAAACACGGCACAATTCGGATCGTATTTACTCGTTTAATCCACGATACAGTGGAGCCTCGATTATCCGAACTGGAAGCCGACTTAATCTTCAGAGGTGAATAAGCGTGGAAGGAGCGAAAGGTGGACCTTTGAGATACATTAACCTTTGTCGAAGCTTGTAAATATTTGTTTCTCTGTATATCTCATTGTACACGATATTAAACGGAGATCGCCAAGAGACCTTTTGATTATTGCTTCTGTCATGTACTCACATGAACATCTGATTGGCGAGTATGGTTGATTTCACAGTTCCTTGTCTTCCCGTTCGATTCGATGAAGCATCGTATGCTCCACGAGTCTCGGTCACTTTGTTGATGATACAATTGTGCAACGCTGCCACCGCTGGCGTGCATGTATACATATGTATACATATAAAGTCTCGGAGAGAGACTCGAGGTTCGTTACACACCGGCGTTTATTAATTGACTATGCGCTGCGTAATGCCTAATCGAATTGGCACGGCTGAATTTACATCGAAGCTTATCGAATTTAAATGTATCTCGGAATTTCAAATGCGCTGTTGTCGTTAAAGGCGCACGGTTTATCAGCGGACGAACGAAATGGAACATTTCCGTCTCGTCTTTCTGCTGTGTTCGATGGAAAACTGGTTCCTTTCTGTTTATACTGGGGACATAAAACGATAACGTTAAACAAGCAACAGAGTAAACGAGGATCATCAAAATTGGAACTTGCACACTTGGTGTACGAATGATTTTTCTCTGATTAATTTTGCACGATACAGCTCCATTTGAATAAATGCTAATTCAGCGGTTTTTCTTTTATGGTTTTCAAGTATCATTGTTAGACTGCGTATCTTTATGTGATATAAAAATTGTCTGCATCAATTGTATAATATGTAGGAATGAATTAGATGTTAGATGCGTTGGTGTTGATGCCGATCGATCGTCGGCGACCAGCTGAGTCGATTAGGCGATCGTCTGCTCATCTCGCTGGTCGTCGTTATGAGCAGACGATCGATTTGTTATTAACGACGACGTTCGTTTGAATTTGTATTTAGAATCAGTTTTGGAATAAACTACGAAACCGTTAAAAGCTCCTATAAATAATACAAACAAGAGCTAAATGAAATTTTCATTTTTGTCTTAGTAATTTTAACAAGATGGAAATAATAAGACATTGTATGCGGTTGTATTATGTCCAACTTATTATAATGATTAAGAAAATACGTGGCTATGTAGCTCCTGTAGCTTGAAATTAATGCAGAGAATTTTTATTTTTATAGTCGTCGTATAGTTACCAGATAGCACACGACGTCTGAAAGTCCATTTTACGTCTATTTTAGGTCTGAAAGTCTTATGTCCTAACAAAACGTCTTTAAGATCATAAACAATGTGGTTTTTATGTATACGGCCATAATCTAGCAGTAAGCTATCATTTATAGCAGTGATCTATTGGCTTTAACATAATATAAATCTAATATGAACAGTTAATTATGTAAACTGGTTGGCAGAAAATTAGAAATTTAAATGAACATGACGTCTCGTCAGGCAATCAGTAATAATAATTTTGTCGAACACTTATGATTGAATTTCAGTTATGAAAAAATTGAAGTAGATGAAATAAAACGACCCTAAAAAGTTGAGAATAACATATTGGCATTTGAAAATTATTTTCTCTTCACTGCCTCCGATTCCATCATCTAGTTTATTAATTTAAAAATGTCCATACAACATTTTCACTCTATTAAAATTTAAAAAAAAAGTACGAACTGAATTAGGTTTCTGTTGCTTGCATCAATATTCCGAAAATTTTTATTTTGCATAAAGATCCACAGTCTATCTGTAATGAAACGATTATTTCGCTGAAAAATTCGAAAGAAATTTATTTTTGCAGCTGATGCTTTCGGTTAATTTTGCAGGCTGGTTATTACGGGGAATTTTTTGCAGGTCGACAAGGCTCGAAAAAGTTTGAGAAACGATCGAGTTAGCTGGCTATTAAACGATTGCATATTCAACGTCGAATCGTAGCTGCAATTACGAGGAACCTGTCGGTCCCTTCATCGATGATAGGCCTTTCTTGATCACGAGAGGCGAGATTGCAGGCGTATATGCGGCCCTCTCTTGCATACACGATTAATGCAATACCTATTAGGGGATACGATTAGGTATTAGCGGGTAATGCACGTAGTTTAGCCTTCATTTACGGCATATTAGATACTTCGCCCCGAAGAAATACGAAACCCGAAGATCGGAACGACGGAATTTCGAAAATTAATTTCCGTGAAACCATATTCTACGTTATTACATAGAAACGTCTGCACGGATTCGATCTATGTATTATACCTATTCGTTAAATCGTTGAATACAGGAATTCTTCGTAAATTACACTAATTGAATACACAAATTCATTTCGTGCACGACGCTGTTTAAGTGAGAAATTTTTTCTTATTTTTAAAATTTTTCGAAACTTTTTTGCAGGGTTTTGCAACATTAGACTACGGATTGTGTGTACATTTATGACACTCAGTAGCTACAATTTAAAACAGTAGACAGATTTAAACAGTCTAAGAACGTCGATGTTGAATCAATGAACAAAATTATTAAAAAACGGAAGAAATTTTTATATGTTGCAGTTGATGCAACCATTTTTTACTTTGCATAAGACAGAATATTTAATAGAATATAATGATATACTATTCGATGATCGCATAAGTTCATGCCCGATTTAAAAATAAAATTCAATGGTTAAATTTTAAAGATTTGGTTGAAGATTGGTTAAATTAAAATTAAAAAATGGTTAAATTTTCTATACAATTAGGAAAGTTGTACTCTTTAAAATTTGACCATTGAATTTTATTTTCAAATCGGGCACGGGCTTATGCAATCATCTAATACAATGATTAAATTCTATAAAAATAGAGTAAGAATATAATACAAGCCCATACAAATTAGTTACACCTTTCCAATTTTCGAACATGTGAAGAAATTCGATGTTTCTCACTGGAAAGGAAGAAATTCAAACGTGAGGGGAATATAACTTTGATATAAAATTTACAATGAGCCGTTTTCCCAAAGCCATTTCTGCAAGATACAGTGACGATTACGTCCAACTTCGGCAATCAAGTTAAACATGTAGAACATCCTGGAAAAATTCATGCGGCTTAATAAAAGAATAATAGAAGCTTACGTAGAGTTTCATGTTAGTTCGTTGGTCCATTAAAAAAATATGGCAAACAAGCTGGATGGTTTTCAGGAAAAAGATCGGTGTCCTGGGAGAGTGGAGCCAATCTCGGAATATTTGCGAGGGGGACACTGAAATGGAGAATTATGGAGTGTTCCGTTTCGAGTGCGGTGGTCCAGTGCAAGCCACTCGACGTGTCGGGCATCAAAATTCTTTTCGAAATGAATTCCTGCGTCGAGTAGGTGTCAGAGTGGTCCTCCAGAAATCGATTCCTTCGGGGCTTTCAAGGAAACGACGCGACCGAGAACAAGAAGGACGATGGGAAGGTAATAAGGTGGCCGTTTGTCGTTCCAAGTGTCAAATAAGCGTAGCAGAGTCACCCGTTAGATCGGCTCGATCTTTTTACCAACGTTCCGGTTCATCTTACTGCTGTCACATTCCAACGACGCGCGCTCCTTCCTTTTCTTTTTGCTCGTTCAGCCCCTCCGCAGGATGTTTAGAATAGTAAAATCGGTCCCGTTCGATGTATGCTAACACCGGCGCTACCTGACGTGACTTTTCCTTGCCTCGCCTCTGTTCTGATACCGCTTCTCTCCTATCTTCTATATGTGTAGGGACGAGATATCATTTTCTTAAATAGCGCGGAGAGCCAGAAAGTGTCTGCGACACGATATCCTTTACCGTTTTTCTTCAGCAAAATCATTCCTGATATTTTTGTATAATATTCCCCGTTACGTGCCGGTGAACGTGTTCCTTTGATAACAATTTATATCGAAACTACGAAAAAACATACGGCGATGTCTCGGTATTTGTGAAAGAAACTTGCAAACAACTATTTTGTTTTTAATTATTTCGTTATGAAACTTTCATCGACGCGTTCGCGACGTTGTCCCGAATAAAACGAGACCAAACACGGGACAATTTAGACCACATTTGGCTCTGTAAATCACGATTCAATGGAACCTCGATTATCCGAACCGACGATATCTGAATGTAAACACTTGAATCTAAAGTGATTCATTCTGCGAATCAGTGAAAATTTAATCTAGTATTGTAGCTTAGACAACTGGTCGATTATTCGAGCACTAGTTTGGATAAATCGAGGTTTCAATGAATCGTGAATTACACAAGCAATTGTGCTCCGAACCGTTTCATGCTTGGGCTCGTTTTAATCAGAAAAATGTCACGAATATGCTGATAAGAGTATAAAAAGAAAACGATTAGAAACAAGAACAAACGCATTTCTGATGCCAGAACGAGTAAAAGGAAAATAAGAAGCGAGTGTAGCAAGCAGCAAGGTTCGAATATATTAAATTCATAACAATCGACTGTTTCAATGTAAAATCTACGGAAGTGAGTTTAACAATTCAATCACCGGACAGTTGTCGTTTTATTTCTTTCCTCGAGGTACTGGACACAATGTACCGTTACTGTAGTACACTGCACCACCTATTCGATTACTAAGCTTCCGCCACTCTTTTGTAACCAGTCACCGACGGATCGAATACGAAATTTTGGACGCCGAGCGATTCTCAACAGTATCGAATAAAAAATAACGGCGGTGCTCACGGGAAACTGGATTTTCCGGGGGATCGTTTCGATTGGCCCGATAGCGAAACGATTATAGGGCACGCTTTTGAACGTAAACATTATCCCTATTAAATTGATTAAGCCAATAGAGAAATCTATTAGTAGCCAGGGTATCGACGCGATAGAGTAGCAGGGACGGGAAGAGAGAGAGGGCATATCCCAGCAGGGTTCTCTGTAATCAGTAATCATCATTCGATTTGGTTTATTGATGGAGCGAGAGATCGATGATTGGCCAATTTAGGTACTAATTAATTGGTGACCGTTGCTCCGTGGCTTGCTTGCTTTTGAATCTTCCCCTCTTCAAGCGGCCGCGCACGGCTATACTCGGTCAAGTACACGTCGGATACGAGCAATAGTTTGATCACCACTCCATGGCATTTCCGACTGTACATGGAATTCTGCCGTTTCGCTAACGCTCGTCGTTGATTTCGAGCTGTTACGATCGAGTGGCTACGAATTACTGCGACACGAGGTACGCCGCGGTCAAGTTGGCCCGCGTGCTTTTTCAAACGATCGCTAACATTTCCTCCTACAGATACGGACGCACCGAAACGAAGATGCAGTGGCTCACGAAAGTGTTCGAACGATTGCTACTAGAATTTCATACAAATAAAACGTGCACGTTAGATTCAACAGCGTTTCGAACACTCGTTATTAGAAATTCAAATAGATAAAATATGCACGTTGGACTCAACTATGAATATAATATTATTTATACTGTAAGGCGCAAGCATCAAGATTACAGTAAATCCTCTATAGTCGCAAAAGTCTCGGGGAGGTTCGTTTGCACAGTTCGTTGACAGACACTACAGTAAATCCTCTATAGTCGCAAAAGTCTCGGGGAGGTTCGTTTGCAAAGTTCGTAGACGGACACTTTTTTTGAGCTTGAAAGACCGAGCCGAACGTAGAGAAGGACAGCGCGTGAAAAGAGAGACCGACCGCAGCCGAAGCGACTGCGACGACCTGCGACTCTCCGCGTCTCTTTCTTTCCCATACGCTGTCCTTCCTTGCGCCCGAAACTTTCATCATCAATTGAGCCACTAAATACAGTTGAAATTATATCGTGTTTAGTGTCATTTTGATCAGAAAAATGCCACAAATAAGTTGGCGATAGTCCCATGAAAAATAAAGAAGTTTTGTAATTGGCAATGAGCAATGTGGCAAGAACCGATCGGTAAGAATTGTGGCATTATCAATGAATCAGTAACGCAAATTGCTAAAACAAGTGAACTAATGATCGGAAAAGTTATCGTCAAGTCAGCAAGAGGTTAAAGGTTGGCCATAAATCGCGTTCGGTCGTTCCGGTATGCGAAAGGTAAATTTCAGTAACCGGTAACCTTTCGAATATCGTGAAAGGTGCTCGAAAAGTTATTCAGAGCGGGTTCAAAGTGTAAACTAATAACGACGTTTTAAAGCTCTAATATTTCCGGCGGCGCGTCTCTCTCTCCGTTGTAGATGGTTCCGCGGATTGAACGGGTGCGAGTTGCAGATGAATACGAAAAAAGGGAGATGGATCGCGAGGTGTAGGAGGACGAGGAGGATGAGGACGTGGAACAGTAGGATGAGGAGAGGAAATGGAAGACGAACGAAGTGGAGGAGGAGCGAGGCGAAGGCGAAGACGAAGACGAAGGAGGAGAAGAGAAGCGAAGGGTCTTAGCACGCGGAAACTTTAGATCTTATAAGAAAAGTTAGCACTTCGCCCTCTCTCGGTTCTTCTATTTCCCGTATATCGAGCTTCCTCCTCTGCAACCTCCTCTGGTTTCGCCCACTTTCGCCGCGCCGCGCCGCGCCGTGCCGCTTCCTTTTGCTTCTCCTCTACTTCGACCCCCGAGCACATCTCCTTTTTCCTACCCTACTACAAACGTCTGCACCTTTCGTCAGCCAGCACGACTACCAACTCTCTTTCTCTTTCTCTCTCTCTCTCTCTCTCTCGCTCGCTTTCTCTTTCTCTCTCAGAGGTTGGTCCGTCGCCCGGATATAATACACCTTTAATTTCCGGATTATAAAGTCCCGCTCGACGCGCCACGGTTAATTTACAGTTCTCACGCGCATATCTGACTCTATATCCCCCTGTGTGTATATATGTATAGGTAGGTCGGTTGCATGTAGATCGACCGTTAAAAATTGCTAGGCTTTCGAGTGTAAATGGCTCATCGCGTGAAAATTTCCGGGTAATACGCAGGATCTTTATTTTACGGTCCGCCATTTTTTTTCATTGCCACGTTTTATTATTCCGATGCCGCGACGTCGTAACCAGCTGTAATGCCTGTTGTAAATCTGTTTTTCATTTCGTTTACCTTATCCGCGTGTCCGCGGGAAAAATGAACGTCGTCCGCTACGCCGGAAATTATGCGGAATTACTTTCAACAACGTTTTGCAGAAGTGAATGATACATAAATACTTATTTATTCATTATACATTATCCAAAAGATTATCCAATAGCCGGATAAGATGGTCAAAAGTGCCCTTGGGCCGAATTGTATCGATAAAGCATCAAGAAAAAATGTACTGAGTAAAATTTCAACCCTGTATCTCGATGGGGAGGATAGTTACGGGGTAAAATAGAAAAACCAATTTTTGGCCTATTTTTCCTAGTTAATGATGTTTAAAAATTCTGAGAAAACTCTGGAACATGTCAAGGACCCAAATACATATTCTGCAATTGGTTTCAGATTTTTAAATTAAAAATCCTGCTCGAGTAAAAATCAAAAACCTCAGAAAAATCGAAAAGATGCAGATTTCACATGTGGAAGTTCTACAGTGACAACATTTATACTTTTACAGTACCGATATATTGTTATTGGTATTGTTCATGAATGTTTTCAGATTTTATGTGGTTTGGTGCGCCGTAGTTAAAAAAAAAATAAAAACCGATTTTTCTACATCTTTTCCGCGAAGAACTAACGAATGTCTGTTTTTTGAAAAGAGGTACCTGAAACGGCTTGCAGTATTGGAGTTGGATGAACGGCTATTATCACTTCAGATACCTCCCAAGCCATTCGAAGAACAAAGTAGCATATTTGCCCATTCTCCGCCACAATTGACAAGCAAGTTTGCTGGTCACCAGCAAGAATTCCATCACCTCGGACCATTTCTTCGCGGCCTTATGAAATTACAACGATCGGCTAATTTCTCTCCCTTTCGCCACCACTATATTACAGCGTCGTTCCTCGGTGGTCCCTTTCCTCGGGAAAGCGTTTAAAACTCTCGGCTAATTTTTAAATTCTCGTTCGGCGGTATAATTGAAGGCAAAGTTTGTCTTCGTTGCCGGAACGGCTACACGGCTTGATAAGATAAAATGATGGAAAGTTACCAAGTTCCTCGAATGTTTCCCATCGTCGTCGTGGTCGAATATTCCGATCCGTTCAATTCGACAAAATTCCACATTAGATCCTGCCTGGAGAGGTAACGAAGAAACACATCCTAGTTTCGATAACAGACTCGGATAAATCACTGCGTTCACGGTAAGGCTGAATTATTAATGTCCTGCAAAACTACCCTTAAGACGATACGATTTCATTGTTATCGGTGTTCGTATGGGTGCCGAGGGAACGCAAAAACGGAAGGAAGGAAGGAAGGAAGGAAGGAAGCGTAACCGACTACGGCTGGTCAAGAAGGCAAAAGTTTCAGCCATGGCTTCGGTATAAACTACGGGGGAAAAGAGAAACACTTTTATCGAGCGCCGACACTCGTTGAACTTGCTACGCGAGATAGAAGAACTCTCGGGAACTCGACACTTGACTTTGCCCATTTAATGTACCTACTGGCACGTCCACCCACGGCCCACGTATGTGTCCATCGTACACGTGTACGTGCATGTACGTTCGTTTACATGCGGCCCGATACTTATACAGTCCGGGACAAAACGATAGGACGCTTCTCCATGTTTCATTTCGCAGCCCCGCAAGAAAAGTGACACAACTCAAGAAATGGCAATTTTAAGGTTATGCCATTGAAAAGTATGTATAAGTTTTATAGTATTCTTTCAGTTGATTTTTCTTAAATGCTGCATTTTTGAGTTGTGTCACTTTTCTCGCGGGGGTGCGATTTGTTTCTCTGAGATCGAAAGAAAATGTATATTTTAGTAAATTAATTTTATCAGGTCGTTGCATATATGAATCGTCCGATTTCAAAATGCATATATTCGGAAGTGTTTCGTTCAAGAAACACTATTATTATTTATAAACGAGTTCTCATTCTTGCAAGACTTTTTATGAGAATTCTGGCACTTTGCAAACAGATCAAGCCGGAATATTTTTTGGCGGAAGCTTTTTTGATATGTACAATCCAAGCTTGTTCGGAGATGAAGTTTCCGTTCGTCCGGAATATGTAGAGAGAAGAGGGACCGGACGATCTATTGGACCGTGATTCGAACACGAATCTTTCGTTTGACGGTCGACTGCTCTAAATAATTGAACTAGTCTGGTCGTCACAGTTTTATTTCCCTCCTATGTCTAATGTCCTATTATTTTCAGTTACGATTCTTGACAACTTGGGGTTGGTGTTCGTAGCTTCGAGCAAGGGTGACATTTCAACACCGTGTGAATTATGATGTTCATTTGTCTAGTAAGTTTTAATAGCGAGCGTTCCTCAAGGTAAAATATTCTCAATCGCAGTTGACCTTCAACGACCTTGAAAACGACCTGTTAGATAGCGCATAGAAATGTATATCATTCTACTTCAAAAAACAGAGTCGACCTTCATATGTTCTCCACGCAACCACCTGCCAAAAAATAAAAGAAAGTTCCGTCCAGCATATTTTTGGAGGTGTCTCGCCCTGTATAACGTGTAGTAACTGCTACAAGTATTATCCAATCCGCTTAAAATTTCGCACATATAATCTCGATAACTATATGTTACCGTGGCTGTAATTCTACCTTGAAATAGTGAGTGCATCGTGTGCGCGTTTGTTTTTCAACGTTCCGGTGGCGAGCGTGTTCGAATACTTTCGCGAGCCACTGCATTTAATTTGATACATCGTTGGAATTTTTTAATTATACTAGCCGCGAAACGCGCTTGGAGCACTCGACACCCCGGCGAATGGCCTTAAAAACTGAGCAATATGTGTTTTCATTTATGTTTGAATGGAAGCTGTTAGGACGAGCCACCTACATTGCGTCGCGCCTTCCCCGTTGTAGACTACGCCGGCGAAGCGTATGGCGGCAATTATCGCCCGAGTAGGTGTTCCGGGAATTACCCGCTATTAAATATCTGTCTTCAACCCGGCTAGGGCTCTGGATACGTCGGTGGATGAAAGTGAGAAACTCGCGCGCCCTGGCGAATCCAGAAATTGTGAAACCGAAGCGGTACCACACGCTCATATCGATAGCTGTATTAACCACGCTGTGGAAGTAAGTAATATGAAAATAAATTTCGAACTCCTATTTGTTGCGACTGAGGTGGGACATTTTAATTACCCACAAAGACAGAATTTTACTAAAAAAAAGAATTATTTCTGGTGTCGTACAAATGGTGTTTTCAATTCAGAAAAATATGCTCAACCCTCCACAATAGAGACGCCATGTATGAATTCGATTCTATACCCTATTTGGATTCTCTTGGCTCATCGGGCAACGCACGAAATGAGGGCTTCAACGAGCGAGGCACTACCGTACAATGAAAATAAAAGCTCGAACGCGACAGTTCGCACAGACGTCCGCAAGTTTGCCGGTGTTCGATCGCGGGTAGACGGATCCGGGGCGCAAATTGTAGCGGGAAAGAGAGACCGGTTCCACGTCGGGATAACTTGAAAATAGACCTCCCGAGTTATAACTATTGTGAATTCGGAGCCGGAAACACAATGACGTCTCGATCGTGGCGCAGTTAGGAACTGTGTCGAAGTTTCTCGGTAACAACGCCCCTTCCCCCGCCCCCGGCCTCCCCCCCCCCCCACACCCACGACACCCACCCCCAACGCCCCTTATAGCCTCTGGACCTTTTCGCGGTAATCTTAGACCTCCTCCAGCCGAAGAGCACACATTTACTTAACCCTACCCCGCCGCCCGTAGTCGCCTTGGATCACTCCGGGGCCCGGAGTCTTGTGAATCCCGCTGAAACTCCCCGACCACATTCAAAGCTTGGCTGTCGCTTCTAAGAGGAGCAGCTGTTATGGTCGAAATCACTTTTCCCCTCACCACCTTCCCCCCCAACGGCCACCTCTCACCCTCTCTTCTGGCTGATGCCCCTTCTGTCTCACCCCTGGCCATCCCCCAGTTTCGCAGCTCCCTATTTCGCACAGGTTCGCAAGCCACGATTACACCTACCTCGAGTGTAGCTCTGCGAGCCTCCTAAGGGGCGACCCTCGGGGGCTTACGTGCCTCCACCGATATCCGAAATACTTTTGCAATAATCCTTCCTCTTTCCTTGCGTCCTTCCTTTCTCGCTCTTTTCCTTCCTTTCTCGCTCTTTTCCTTCTTTCCTTCTTTCCTTCGTTCGTTCGTTCGTTCTTTTCGATTTAACCTCGTTCACGCGTCTTCAACACCCTCACACACACACACATACACTTTAACGTCTACCACCCAACCGTCCCGCGGGAACCCAGCGTGATTCGCTGCGAAGAATACTACAAAAATTGTTTTACCAATTTTTACCTCTTCCGTCTCCGGTACGAATTTCGCCAAATACAGCCTGCTTCGGGAAGAGTGTTGCGAGCGAGCAGGGCTGATATCTTGCGAAAAAATCGGAGTTGGAAAAATGAGTTCTGTCACCCTTAATAGTTTTGTTATTAGTACAGATACAAAGAATGTTCGGGGAGAAAGTTATCGTATTTGCGGGGCACACAAGTCGGTGTAGGTGAACGTGAAGGTCATCTGAAAGTCGTTTTTTCCGAGATCTTGCGAACAGTATTGCTTTTTAAAATGCAATCACCTATATTTTTTATCGTGAATTATGCATAGAGTATCAAATTCTACGTAAAAATGTATTGACCATCGTATGTTCTAATAGTTAAGGAGATATTCATAATTTTCAATACGTATATCTAGTACCTGGAAGCTAGAAGGGGGTTTTAATCAAAAGATATCATTTTAGAGTTTATTCATATTGAAAACAGATAAATCTATATTTTATTAATTTCAACCATTCTTATTATAAATTAGTATTAGTAAATTAGTTTTTAATGCTCATTTGGGGAGATTTTGTTATCTAACCTTATGTAATATATGTATAAGGTAAAATAATTTTTTGAAAGGTCCTAATAACATTGTTTGTGATCATATATTTATATTTCACATTTTATTATACTCATAATTTTAATTGTATTTATATAATTACTGAATATGAAAAACTTCAAATAAATTTCATTGAAGATAAAACAAGATTTTAAATATTTACATTTTTTTATGAGAATATTTTAGCGACAATATGAGTGTAATTGGTGTCCCTCTCAATTGAAATTGTTTCAATTGTTACAACAAAGGGTATAGTTGTAGAAAATGACAATTCGAAAACTGCGAAAATGAAATGCGACGCGCTCGAAAATTTCATTCGATGGGTTTATCATCGAACAGCCAACAATCGAACATGTCAAAGAGACCATTGACACGATTAGTGTTAACATTGTTAGCTGCGGGCTTAACCCTGGTGCAGGTAGCTGGAAGAAAGTAAGTGTACACTTCCACTACCACTATTTGCAGATTTTCCGGCGAAAAATTAAGGTCCATCGTAAAAGGCGCGAAAGCAAACGCTTGTCTTCTTTGCACACGATAGTTTCACTAATTAAGCTTAGAATCACATAATCGGCCACGTGTACTTTGCCAAACTTTATATGTAGCACTATAGAAGAGAGAACCATACATATACATACAATAGACTATACATGCAAATTCTATGAATTTTTGACAATGAAATTGTTCATATTACGTGTCATGTTTAAACAGGAATTTTTATTCCAATATATTCATTGCCCCAAATTTGGATAAGCTCTGGAATATGCAAGAAGGACATTTTTAAAATTACTTTGCTTTTATGGAACTTGAGAAGTTGCTGATTTGCCAGTCAGACGTATTGCGAAAATTGTTTGGATATAACAATTTACTTAATTCAGTCAGAAGCATATCTGGATGTTAGAGTTTGGAGCTCTAAGAGAGGCGGAGCAGTAAAAGTATTCGAGTTTATAATAGTTCTCTGTATATTTTGTCTCTCATCTGCTATAAAATGCTAAAGTACACTCATAAACTGAGCTATGCGAGACTGCACAATTCACATGATTAAAATAACAATGTTAGGAGCGTTCGTAGCTATTAACGGTAAACGTGCCGAGCATTAAAAGCGACCAATACGTGTTGCCTTATAAAAATAACAAGATTGTATTTGTTCATGTACTGTCATTTTTGTCGTAATTAGACTATGGCAAGAGTCGCAAGAACTAATATACAAGAACAACATAAACATCATACATACACTAGTATATTTTTAATATTCTTATGAGAAATTAGCTATAAATAAACTGCAGACCTTTATGCAAAATGAAAGATGTTTGCATTGATTGCAGGACACAGGAACCAAATAAGAAATGTGTTCTTTTAATTATCCTATTAATGAAATATTTGATAAATTATTTATAAAATATTTATAAATTTAAAATTACAATATAAGATATAATATTCTTATATATAATATAAAGATATATATGTGTAAGAAAATAGTCCTTAAATATTTTTAACATGTCCACTGCTTTAAATTACATGTACCCATTTTTGTCATAAATGCATAAAATCCGCAGTCTAGTTACAATTTCTGTACAATTACTAGTACAATTTCTATAATTGTACGCAACTGATTGTTGCTGTCCAATAATAACAAGATTGTGGAATAGTTTCGACACATAAATTAATATCAATGTTCTAAAAATCACACAAATTAAAATGAGAATGCATTAACGCACGTGTACTCGTGTACTTAAAATGACAAGCACTTAACAGTTTTGATGAACATACTGTACGTGTATGTAAATACATGTATACACGTACGTTATTAATATACGTTCAAATACACGATATCTAATTGTAAGTGCAAGGTCTTTGTAAGTTATCGATATTAGCAGCAGCCAGTGTCGCGAGCACGTTATTTTTGCGCAGCGCCATGATCAAAGGAGGAGGATATGAATCAGAATTTCTCATTTCTCGCGTAATGTGCGTGTATAATGTGATAGAAACGAAGAATCAGGGGCGTAGGAAAGGAGTCCATTATACGGGTTGGCCGAGTTTCCAGAGTCCGACCCGGCGAAAAATAGGAAAAAAGGCCGGCATTAAGTTCAGGAATGGGAGAATACCTACGAAGGAAAATGCCAGTCCAGCCCTTCTTAGGCATTTTCAATTACGTAAAATTACCCCGAGTTATTAATAATGCCGGCTGATATTTATGCCGGTGCCCCCGCTGCGCCGACTACCGCCACTAACTACCACACTGCCGACGCTGCTGTTCTCCCTTAAATAAGGTAGCGCGCCGACGGAACCAAATAAAGCTTATTAAGCGGTCACGATACGACGTCCTACCGATTTAAATATGCGCGTGCAGTGCTAACTTCTTTTTTTGCCGATTTGTCACCAAGGTACATCGATAGTACAACATCACAAAAATACACTCCCAACATTTTATAATCGTATTCGTGGTAAGTGATTTACTGGGACGATGGGAGAATTTCATTTTGAACGCGTTTCTCGAATTGATTGATATATCTGAGAGACTACTGTGTACATTGAACTCTAAATTTTGTGCACGTCTTCAGCACGTGGCCTGGCTATCAACGGTACTACAATTATTCCGAAATATATTGTTTAGAATTTTTTTCAAGAGAACTATTAAACTTTCTGTATTAGGATTTTGCACACATGTCTACGAGTATTCGAAGTATGTACATTATTATTTAGAAGTGAAACCGATCAAGATTGCACGAGTTATACAGGGTAAGTTACCTAACGTTGCCACCTCAAATATCTTTATTGTTTTGAATGATACGTCAAATGTCTGAAGGACAAAGTTGAATGGTTCAGTGCGGCTCACATGATACCAAAAATATTTTTGTTTTTATGTGATTTTTTTAGAGATATCAAGGTCACCTTCATTTTTTAAAATGGAAGCACCCTTTTTTAAACACTTACAATGATAGTCCCTTTCATTAGGAATTCAGTGACTATAATTACTCATGTACGTATAAACTTTCTAAGTAGCTCCTGGTCCATATAACAGACACAGAACATTATTATTTTGCGTTAACGTCTACTCGTTAATCACTTATTAATTTTCGAAGCCCCTTATTTGTAGACTTCATACTCAGGCTTTAAAAACAACAAAGATATTTGAGGTGGCAACGTTAGGTGACTCACCCTGTATATTTTTCTATACGGTAGAACATAATCAGTGTGAATATGGTCTGAACCAAAGTAAATTAAAAATCTTGCCTAATTATAAAATAGTAGCATTTAAAATTTAGGTTATTGATTTTTCAAATATCTTTCGTAGTACTTCGACAATATATAATAAAAGAACAACAGATTTGAAAAAATTCTCGGGAAAGTCCTCAACGTACACGACTAGCAAGGAGGGCAAGATTATGCCTCGAAACTTGCGGCTCGCTTGATGGAAGAAAAATTAGTTGCCGCGCATTTCGTATACACCAGGAACTTCCGCAACGGTTGCAAATTATCAAAAAATACCTTTCAGTATACACGGTATGCACGTCGTGTGCGCATCGATCGAAAAAGTATTACTGGAACGGGAACGACGCGTGTATTCGAAGATTGACCCCGCCTTTTTCCACCACCCTGTAGATTCGTGCTTTCATTCATTACTATGGCGTGACCGACCAATGAGTTGCGACGGCAAATAAGAACGTTACTCAGGACTCGGGACCTTATCAGCCAGTCACGCTATCCCGAATGTGTTGAAATAAATTGATAAAGATACACAATTTTCCTTGGCATTGAACTTTACGAGTTTCCTATACTATCGTCTGCTGTCGCTGTGCTGTCGCTGTGCTGTCGCTAGATTGCAAATTTTATGCGCGTGTGACGTTTGAGTGGGTCAAACACGGAATAGAAACAGTATTGATACTGTAGCATTCACCTATAACATATTTCTGTGGTTGTCGGGAAAAACGCCGCATGTCAAATATTATTAAAAAATTGAGTTTATGCATTAATTGAACTGTATAGTATGTATAGTATTTATGTATTTACCAGAAAAAAGTCATGAGAATTAATCCAAAAGGCTAAAAAAAATACAGCAACTTATCCGATGCCCTATGCCAAAGCATTAGTGATCAAAATTTTAAACGCCAATATCTCGAAAGTGAAAGTATTTGACTTGCGGCGTTCTTCCTGACAACCACAGATTTATTCTATTGTATTAGGTCGTTGCCTATGAAATGTCCGATTTCTAATAGTAACTTTAAACAACCACAACTATTTCTTATTGATCAAAGAATCCCACGTTTCTTGATTGTATTATGGTACACGTTGAATTTTTTGGTCAGTCGCATATTTCATTTACAAGATTGTCATCTCTATTTTATTATAGTTGTTTTTACTATTAACAAACAGTGCGTTGTTAATGGCAGGTGACTGGAGCCACATAAATAGTTTATTCTTACTTTAATAATTTTAACAAGCTGAGAGAAATACGTACATTAGAACTCTTAAATCATTGTATGTAACTTTTTCACTTTTACTTTTAAATTAAAGACAGGATATTTAAATTGAAGATAGGATCGTCAGCTTTGTACCTCAAAGTGACAATAAACCTGTCAACTGTAATAGAATTTCTTGATCAAAACGCATTGCAACATTTCCATTTTAAAATCGGACATTGCATATAGTATTTATTGTATTGTATTCATATTGTATTTATACTAGTACAGTATCTATAGTGTTTATTCCATTGTATTTGTAGTGTAGGTATACTAGTACAATATCTAGAGTATTTATTCCATTGTATTTATACATAGTGTATGTGTGTGAAAGTCTTACGTCCTAAAAAGACGTCTTTAAGATGCTTTAAGACCATAAACAGTGTGGTTTTTATATATATGGCCTGTCACGTTGATCTTTTTTGCGGAGCTGAGAGGCCCGTGAAAAGGATCAATCTCGGGCTTTACAGGCACGGAGGCCGGGCCGCGTTTAGCCGAGTACGCGCGGTCCGCCCGGGACAACGGAATCCGAGAATTCGACGTATCAAATTTCACGATTTGTTCGGGCGCCAGGCACTTGTAGAGTGCCACGCGAGACGCGATTTTGTCTCCGGACCCAGAGAAGCCGGGTCTGAAAGTCGAACCCTCGAAATACGCGGACGGAAATTGCACCACGAAGCGGGGCACAGGATTCGGACACAGGAACGTTCGGGTGATCCTCACGGCAGGACTGAGCTCACAGGAATATCGAAATAACTCACGACGATATGGGCTCGAGATGTTTAATCGGTCAGTAATTACAAAATTACGGCCTCGTGGCCGTGACCCGAGAGCCCGCGCTCTTTATACAAGATCGCGATTGATGGAGGTTCGCTGCGCGGTTGTCGTATCAAATTTTGACACGCGTCGGAGTCGTCGTGCAAGACCGCGACTTGAGAGACTCGCGGTCGACGAGATCGCGTGTAACGCAGATGGGCGGCGCGGAAAAGGACTGTCGCGGCGGTCCGAGATTACACGCACGGTACGCACAGTTACGTTTCGGTAATCGACGCGATACAGGATTCGAGACACATAGAGATTATTCTCACGAAACGCGACTCCTCCGAGGAAACTTCCGTACTCGCAATATCCGGGGAAAACTCTCCGAAACCTAACCTCAAAACGCCCCGGACGGGCGTGAGGCTCTATTACGAGGCGCTTAGCACCTCGGCATACGCGAATATTCCAGGGCGAGACGAGAAGCGTCCGCCCCGCGCGGTTAATGTCGAGCCACCTCGCGAGAACACCGGATGAAACACTGGCTGACTTACCGTTTCGCCTTTTCTTTCGGTTGCGCCGGTACGGCTTCCGGGAAGCGGCCCTAGTCGGCTGCAGGGCAGGTAGGTGCCGCCGAATGCACGATTAATCCCAGCGGGAAACTCTCACGAGCACTTATGCTTACGATGCGACGGGAATCGCGAAGACGGATCGGCGTTGTAAATTTGCGTGTTCGGACAACGGCGAGGTTTAAACGTGCGAGCGTACCGTGAGCCAGCGCGACAGTGTCTCATCGATTCTCGATCGCACGGCGACTCGATCCTCGTTCCCCCTCCCGACTCGTTGCCGAATTTTCCCGATTGGCGCGTGGCGCGTATGCAACATCCTAGCGATCAGGATCGTCCCTAATAAGGTCCTTGGGCCCCAGACCATAACGCGAATAAGCGTATCGGAGGTTCTCCTCCTTTTGGCTGCGATCGCACCACCCACGCCGGAGCTTTGGCGCGAGGAGGCGACGTCGGGATCACGAAAGGTCATGATAACCAGCTGTTCGATGTAAGCTCCTGTCCCTTCAACGCCTCCGGGTTGATTTCCCGTGTGCTCTCGGTCCAAATCGTAATTGCCCGTGCACGGGGCTTCCTCAATATCGGCCAGTTCTTTTTTTGTAGGGTCGTCTGGTACTGTATCTGCTCCTCGGGCAACTTCGGTCGGTCGGGGTACGTTTCTCGTGCCCGTACTACGGCCCTGTAACTGGGCCGTTCTCGGCGCGTACGACAGATGTCAATCATCGGCGATCGATAAATATGGGATTTCCTCGGGGAACGCTCTCGAATCCTGTGATTCTCAGTCCCGTTTTTCGGTTACTTTGGTAACCGTAATTCACGGAGAAGTGACGTCGCACGATTTGCAACGTCACAGGCCATAATCTAGCAGTAAGTATTAACATTAGTATTATTTGTTCGAGTTAGTATTTTTGCTTCGATTTCAATTTCAAATTTTATCGTGTTTTTAATTGTAATTGTTTTAATTTTTATTATTTTTATTGTGATTTTAATTGCAATTATTATTTTTATTACACTTTTTATGTCAATTCCACATGCGTTCTTCTAATAAAGCTATTTATTGGGTTAACTTTAAACTCGTTTCTGTCGAAATCTATTTTTACTCTTTCCTTCTTTTAATTTAATTTAATTTTTATTTAATTTAGTTATTTAATTTAATTAAAGACATCTTTGTGCTATGTGGGTTGTATTTATACTAGTACAGTATCTAGAGTATTTATTATACATATTGTATTTAAACTAATACAGTATCTATAATATTTATACTGTATTATAGCATTTAAGAAAAGTATTCGACCCATTTTAACACACCAATATTAACCATGTAAGTTATAATTTATGTCTTGCAGTGAATAAACAACATTAATTTCTTCAATGAGGAAGAGTAAAAAAATTAGATAAAAGAATTCAACGATATCGACATATAATGCCCAATTCTCCAAAATTATGACGAAATTTCTATATGGTTCCTGTGACCAAGAATTGTTGCAGGCAATTTATATTTTGCATAAAGATTCCCAGTCCATTTGTGCTCTTCATTTTTTCATTCTAGACAGTGTGTAACCTTGATACGTGGCCCGATCGATAAGTAAAAGCGGAGGAAGAGCAAAAAGCAGATCGGAAACTTCGAACGGTAGTAGTTTAATTGCTTTTCAGCCGATTCATTTATATCAGTACCGGTTTAGACGGTGACGATTAACGGAGTAGACAGGCTTGGCTATCTTGTGGGGGCTGCTACAGCTAGCTGATCCTCTAGCGTTAATGCCATCTATCACACTTTCGTTGCCCACCCTCTATCACGCTACTCTGCTGCAGTTGCTGCTGGGAAACCGAGTTAAAACAAAGAAACGAGTTGTTACCTAAAGACGAATGGTTTAGGGGACTTGTCCAAGTATCGGACACACGAGCTTCTTTTTTTTTTAACCACACGAAACAGTGCCTTTCACAGATCCTTTCTGTGCATTAAATTGAATTTTCACGAAATTTTGACTTGGACAATACTGATTCAGTGTTAAAACTACTGTGTCACTCATAATTATTCTTTTGTAAGACTTTTACCAATTACTCGTGACATTTTCCTGATTGAAACGAGTCCAAACACGGTACAATTAGGATTGCAGGTGCTCGTTTGATCCACGATATTCTATTATATAACCTCGATTATCCGAACTAATCAGTGGGGAACGCGGATAAAATAGAATTGTTACGTTTTGGACACCGTGCGACATTTGGCATCACATTAATAATTAATTTCTGAATTTCTGGACTGATTTGCAACAATGGCAGAACTTTTTGATATTAATCATTCTCTTGTGGAAGTTGTGGCCAAATGTTCGTGGAATTTTTCCGACTGAAATGATACCAGACACGATACGATTTGGATCTCAGTTACTCGTGAAGTCCACGATATATTAGAACCTCGATTATCCGAACTAATCTACTACTAACTACCATTAGCTTACCATTAGCTACAGTGATAGATAACGGTACAATAAATCTTGCGGAATATGGGGAAGTCCGATATCATCGGTTCGGATAACAGAGGTTCTAATAAATCGTGTATTATACAGCTGACTCTGATTCAAATTGCATCGTGCTTGAGCTCATTTTAATCGGGATAATGCTACCAATAACACAGTGAAACGATAATAAATCAGAAAATAATTTTGCCACAGTTACATCTTACTTATTCAACAAAATGCTGCAGTATTAGAAGCTGTAGATGATTTGCCCTAATCATCGACGACCTAATAAACTTGGAGATCGCGGGACGACAAAGGGCAGTGGAAGGAAGGTTTTTGAACATTTACAGATACCTCTTTTCACGAACCCGTTCCGTCCACTTGTCTGAAAGTTGAATAGGCTGAATAGTTCACGGAAAAGTCCTTTCCCCGGGCTGTATTCTTTCAGCGAGGCTGCTTTAGTCTTGCATAAAATTTCGATAGAGGTACGGGTATTCATTAAAAATTCAAATAGCGTTCATTAAAATCCGCGGGGAGGCGTGTAGTTTTTGTAACAGTAGAAACGTATTGGTTCGTGTGCGGCTTGGAATATAACATGGCTGCTATGTTTTTTTTTGGTTTGTCGTTCGAATGAAAATATTATTGGGAGATGGTCCGTTTATTTCCGGGGTGGAGTCTCTGTAAAATATAGACTGCGCCCGCGCTCGTATCGAAATTATTCGCGGGGCGAAACAGTGATCGACGTTTTAAAAGAATTTACCGTGACGCGGTCGGGATGTAATCGATGATGATATTTATGAGGTCGATTTAGAATGGCCTAGGTATACATAGAGAGAGAAGGGGTCCCATACATCCGTACTATGCGGACCGTACATAGATATGGCTGACACGATGTCCGAAAGAGTTTGGCAGCGAAGCCAGGCCGGCCACGTTCTCTCGATATTTCTGCAGCGTAAAACGGAGAATGCGGATTACGTTGCTAGAATGGAATAACGTGGTAGAAAACGCCGGGGATGATGCATGCGCCAACTGGTGCCGGTATACGGATGAGAAGCAGTGTCTTACGAGGAACTTGTGGCGTTCCCTACGTCCCCGTATATTTACAAGACCCCCCAACGAATGCATTCGCCTTCCCCGTGTGCCTTTGCCTCACTTCTGGCCTCGCCGAGGCCACCGTTTTGCCTCGCCCGCCCGGGAAACTTTTCGTGTACTTGTCTTTCGAGTACTTCCAGCTATCCTAACTTATCGCAGTTTGGTTCTATTACGCCGCAATTTCTAATCAGTCAAGCCGGGTACACTCGAGTGAAACGCCGGCGAATATTCAACGAGCGGCGATAACAAACAAATAATAAATGAGTTGTTGCCTGAGTGAAAGACGTTGCCTGAAAGCTTCTTTTGGAAATAAAATTGTGTCGTTGGCGTTCAGAGTCTTCTAAACTTATGACGAGAGATATATATATATATATATATATATATATATATATATATATATATTATATATATATATATAGATACAGAATTAGTATATATATATATATATATATATATATTATATATATATATATAGATACAGAATTAGTATATATATATATATATATATATATATATATATATATATATATATATATATATATACTAATTCTGTGATAATACCTTCCTATTTGTAATTATTCGTAACATATTTACTTAATATACAGATTATAGTAGATATATGTAATTGTTGTGAATCGCAAAAGTGTTTGGACACTGTTGTATAGTTCTTTGTACAGTAAAGTTGCGATAGTTGTCAACCAGCCCGTGCTCTGCACGGACAACTATCGCATATCGACATTATTTCTTCATGGCTGCGTCTATCGCGCCGACTGGCCGAGAGTTTAATCGAAAGCCGAACGTAGAAAAGGACAGTATGTAAGTACGGATCAAAGAGAACACGCGGGCCTTTGAACTGTGCCGGCGACGGCGACTGACGGCGACTGACCGCGTCTCTTTCTTTCCCATACGCCAGCGCTCGGATTTACTTACTCGCTCGGCCCGGCGCGCTAACTGTATATTGGCCGACTGTGACAACTCGCGTCTAGGTCGCGCTCTGATTGGTCCGTGTTTTTTGTTAATAACTCTTAAACAAAGTCGCGGATAACATTTTTGCAGAGGAAAATGTCGCTTGAAATGGTCTCAGGAACCACCCCCTTTCGGGATTTTCACGAATTTTGGGACACCCTGTATACCACAATATAGCATAATGTGCTAGAATAAAATGTAACATATTACAAAATTATGAAAAATTGCGATTCCAATACTTTGTCGCACATTCTTTTCATTCAATAATCTCATGTAACCATTCGGTCGGATTAAAAATAAATTTTTTTAATATTCCGAAGAAATAGTGTGAAACGAAATGCGATACGTTTCAGCTCAATTTTCACGAAATATAACCGGTGAAAAAATATAGTAGGTAGTTGCACGATCAATCTCACTGAGATTGAATAAACGCAGAAAGCTCGAAAAAATACATTTATAAACAAAAGTGCGATAAGTTCTTTATAAATTGGAAACGGCCGAATTGATTTAACGGAAATGGTTTCCACTCTGTTATTTTTAAAAATTGTTACTACGGTGTGCATTATTATTTCAAGCAAACATTTACGAGCCAAATATAATTTTAGGGGGCTTAAGGGTCGTACACATGGAATTAAACGGATGCCGGTAGGTGGGTAGGTTTCGCGATGCTGGAATTTTTGTTTTTAATGGAAACATTTTTTATCGCGCGGTTGTGAGGCAAATTACTCCGAACACATACACACATCAGAAACTTTTATAGTTGTTTCATCGACTTGTAAATATTTCGCTTATGGCTTCGAATCGAGGAGTATAAACTTGATCGCACCGGGAATACCGACGCACAGTGGGTCAGAATCGTAAAAAGTTGGATGAAACTCTTCTCTCTGTTAATTATACGGTATTAATTATAAACAGAACAGTTTTAGGGGGCTTCTGCTTGTTGCGAACTCTCGGTAACGTGATCCGATTTTTCAAGTCTCGAAAAATTGTAATTGATGTTCTAATTAAGTAAATATTGTACACAAGTGTAACTTGTATTACTTGGCTCATTAATGTAGGTATTAATTGGAAACTTGAAATATCAAAACATGACTAATCTTATTTTTAGGAAATTTTTATTAAACTTTATTATTTCTATTATTCTTGGAAGAGATTTTATGAATTTGAAAAGTAATATAAATTCAATAAATATCAATATGGAAAAATCCCATGATTATATGGAAACGGATACACCACATCGATTTTGAAATATGTTCTCGAGGTCGTCATTCGGAACATTTCCGTCGTTCGTATTTAATTACCTAGATATCAAAAGTAATATAAGTCACAACTGACACAAAAATATATTTCACATCACTGAAAAGGTTACTTTCATCAATATCAATCATTTCTTCATCTATACATACAGTGTGTCTCAAAGTTCCTTCAACATCCGGAAATGAGAGGTTCCAGAGATCATTTAAAGCTATATTTTCCTTAGCAAAAATGGCGTCCGCGGCTTTGTTAAGGAGTTATTAACGAAAAACACGAACCAATCAGAGCGCGACTACAGCTAACAAATCAATCCGCTGTAGCCGCGCTCTGATTGGTCCGTGTTTTTCGTTAATAACTCCTTAACAAAGCCGCGGACACCATTTTTGCAAAGGAAAATGTCGCTTCAAATCATCTCAGGAACCTCCTATTTCCGAGAACTGAATGAATTTTGGAACACCCTGTATTATCCAGCATATTCAAGTATGAATACTTCAATAGATGACATTATTTACGAATTATTATAACATAGCAAGAGTTTATAGCAATTTTGAGATAACACACGATAATAAATGACTTTAACGAATAAGCTATTTACTCTATCGAACATTTCTGGTAATTAGGACAAGCGAAGTTACCCTGTCTTACAATTAATCCAAACCTAATCTACATCTCACCTAAATGTAACCCAGGCCAACCCAGGCTCAGTAATTCATAATGAGATGGAGGTTTCTGTTAGATTTAGATGAAGCCTGTGTCAGATTTCAAACTTAATTCAATTTCATAGCTAAAAGTCGTGTATTTATTTTATTCTGCACGTTATTCACAAGTCATGCGGTGTATGCAGCCTTCGAGAAATTAACCCTCCTACCGGTGCTACCGACTTCAGACATCCGCGGCACAATTTTATCGATTATTATTTATTACGGCAAATCTTCAGACAGACGTAAGTGAATGCTAATTCAGCTGTTACATATTCCGCGTTAGTCATATATGTATTATTTAAATATGTTTATTTTTATTTTGCAGTTATTTCTAAGTAGATAATATTGTTTTAATATAGTGGAGCTCAGTTTTTTAAATATTTGAATATACTTTCTCAGAAATGCACGCTTAACGAAAAGATCCATCGTTCTTGGTGTTCACGGTGTACGGAATATGTATTCCGCGTCCGGTGATGAATGAAAATCGCGGCTCGCGGAATAATCCGCGCTTGGTGATAGGTGACAATCGCCATGTGCGGAATATTCCGCTTACGGATGCAAAAGTGTTAAGGATGGCACACATGTGCTGGCATTTTATCCGGGAGTATTTAAGCCTGAGATTGCACGCGTTATCATGAGCGGGTATCTAATTTTGACGAGCGTTTGACACAATATTGAAACGAATTCTCGACCTTAACAGGTTAATGGGATAATTGGCGCGGAAGAATCGGGATCGGATGGCACGAGGTAGCCCCGGGTTTGCTGATACACCGCTCCGGGAACATTAGAGCCGACGCCGACGCCGACACGACGCGTCGGTGTCGAGGGGTGAGGCCGCTGTAAAAAGCACTCGAGAATAGACCCGCGGTTATGGGATTCCATAACGACGAGGTGGGTATACATATAGGTATAAGTAACACCCGTAGCTTCGTCGTACTTTTCACCACCTTTTTCGCCTAGCTCTTTTTTTCTCTCTCTTTTTTTCTTCTTTGCCGGTAGAGCGTTTACTCCCGGCAAAAATGAACGTAATAATTACTGAGCGCTCTGCTTGACGCGCAATTTTCGCCCCTGTCGTTCCAGCTACACCCTCGGCATACGGCCGTACGTTTTACGAGCAGAGAAAATCTAAAATATCCGTGAAATTACAGCTACCGGCTTGTTCGAAGGTCGGATTTCCACCGAAGAGCTTTCAAACTGACCGTGACTTCCCGAATACGGCAATGCCACGATGTGTATGCGAAAACTTCGTGACCGAAATATGTCAGTTTTATCATGTACCGATACTATTCATTGATCTCTCGACGCTCGCGTCGCAACTGCGTCGGTGAGGCAATACTATAATCCAATGATAAAACTCTTTCGTCTTCAATGATTTCTTCATGAAACCTTTGTGGACATATCCGCCATTTCGTTCTGTTTACAATTACACCAAACACGGTGCAATTTGGATGATGTGTACTCGTTTAATCCACGATATTGTGGAACCTCGATTATATCCAAACCGAGGATATTTTGAACTGTTGTAACTTCGTGAGTAAAAGTGTTCTGTCTGGGCTCATTTTGAAGCCTGAAACATCTACTTGTGGCACACCTAAATTGTATTTTCTTAGAAAATGTTGTCATTGTTAGGTTTCGATTATTTAATAAAATGCTAGTGTTCATCAAGTATCCTATTCTTAATTATTGAGTAACATATATGAATGACTTTAGATTAAACAGATTAGTATTTGAATAATGAAAAATCATCGCATATCGGTTCGGATAATCGAGGTTCTACGAAATTCTGAATTACACAAGTAAATAAGATCCAAATATTACCGTGTTTGGGGTATCGTTTTAATCAGGACAGCGTCACACATACGTTGGTGAAAGTCTCTCGAAGAAATAATCAATGTCAAAAGAGTTTTGTCATTGGGTCAATATTATTTTAAAAACAGAGAACAATTGCGGAGTATCATGTAATAAACAAAATTTCTAACGAATTGTCATTCGCGTCTCGCGAGAGGTTGTCCGGTTGATTCTGATAGCCGGAAAATATTAGCGTTGTTACGTCGATGTTACCCGATCTTTGACGTCACGAGCAATAACAGAATAAGGACTCTGAATGGCGTTAGCTCGCAAACGAAGAGTGACAAGTTGTACAGGGTGCGGCGGAATTCAACGTGCAACCTAATAACGTGTCAGAAGGTGATGCTACTCCGTCACAGAATCGAATGAAAAACGTAGGATGAATTTCGGCGACTAAAACATTAATTACACAAATAGATTACGTACTGTCAAATCAATTCAGACACGAACAATCTCCTACGTATTCTATCTCCATTCCATGCTATCAATATTTACATTCAGTCTGATAAATTATTACACTCTTTAAAAACAGAAACAACAACCTCGCAAATTCTATAGAATTATTTAACAAAATAAAAAGTATATCTTCATGCATTTTTTAGATCTTTACCAGATGTGGCAAACTGAATTAATTAGCGGAAAAATCAATTTTCACATTCAGTCTGATAAATTATTACACTCTTTAAAAACAGAAACAACACACACAACCTCGAAAATTCTATAGAATTATTTATCAAAATAAAAAGTATATCTTCATGCATTTTTTAGATCTTTACCAGATGTGGTAAACTGAATATATTAGGGGAAAATCGATTTTCAATCTAGATAATTAATTCTGCTAATAAGTTAACTCCGTAACCCAAAAAAGCGTAATTAAATTCTTAAACGATGCAGATATTCAATACCCAAAATTTCATAGCGTTTAGACGTCCTAGCTCTTAAGCGGCTCTTCAAAATGTATTTTAAAAATGCAACGATTCACTTATAAATTATAATTCACCTCTGTTGAAATGGTAAACGTAATGGGACAGTAAAATTTCATCTAAATCGACATAAACTATATTATTAATAGTTACACATTAAATAATGATTGGCATAATTTTAAGTTGGACTAGATCACTGGAATTGAAAAAAGCAATTTTACTGCTTTCAAGAAATGAATTTCTAAATCAGAAGTTAAGTTCGTTCAGGAATATGTGAGCGACAGAGTGAATCCATAGATCAGTTTGGAATGCGAGCAAAGTTGTTCGCACAGGTACGAGCCGGTATCGGACGGAGTGAAATTAATTTGCGACGCGTGCAGCAGCGGCGAGAATTCTCCAGGAATGTACCGAATCAACACGATCGGAGATTCTCTTCTTACTGCGACTAATTACGGATTATCGCCTCGCAACAGACAGAAGGGAAACGACGAAACACATCGGGGGGACACTGCGAGAGAGCAGAGGGATGAGTCTTAACGTTGTAACCGTTCGCCCCGTGTTCGGCTGCTTTTGGAATTCGCTGCGGAATGCAGCCGAGTATCGATTCTCCTGCAGTCGAACTCTAATAGCTCTGAAATACGTGTAGCGGACAAGTAGAAAGGTGAATCGTTCCTCTATTACTCAACTTTCCTCGACGTATCCCGCGCTCCGACAAGCGTTGTGTACCGTAATCAACATTCGCTGCAACTATGCTGCCCTTACGAGAAACTTCCTCGTTGCTGCATTGTCAAGTCTTCGACGATTTTCAATTGCTACGCTGCTGAATTAAATGATTAGAGTCATGACACTCTGTCCATGACAAAATTACTTATTTTCCTCGAGGGTGAAAGCCAAAACCAGAGCTTTCAGTATGTGTATAAATAACATAGATCTACAAAACCTATGTTTTAAATTTTCATTGTGGGACCAAATAAAAAAGTTTTGAAAAGTGCCTTCTTTATTATTGCATGTAAACCTGTAAATTATAATTTTTGGAAAATCTTTTTTGCATATCATCTCGTAAACTAATGTTTCTAATTGATTATAAAAAATCAGGTCGTTTGTGGTTCAATTATAAAAAATTGTTCTATTTTAAAGTGCCTACGAATACTTTTTACACTCACTATATATAGTTTAACAAAATACAGTAGAATATAGTACAACATACTAGAATCTTGTATAATATTGTATATTATAACCTAATATGATATATCAGAATATAATTTAGAATATTCAGAATAACATTTTTTATTTTGCACAAAGAGTCGCAGCCTAATTATAGGTTCCTAATAAAAAAGGCTTGTGGAACGATCATACTGTGAGCTCGCGTAAAACGTGAAATCTATACGTTCATGCTGTGACAATTTTTACCAAAAAACTTTCTTTTACATATGGAACAGTGCAAAAGGGGTCAGGAAATTATTCCATCGCAAAAAATTGCAAAACGAGGGTCATAACGTGGTATATGCAATCTTCTAAAAAAATCCAAAAACGTACGAGAAGAAAAGAGCAACATCCTGTGCTACAATAGAACGTGATAGACGGGCTATTCTACGCGTTGCTCCCAGTTTTAAGAGAACCGCAAGAAAAATCGTCGAGGAAGCAGGAGTTTCAACGAACATAAGGAATGTGCGTTGTATTCTGCAGCAGAACAAATTTATTAAACGCAGAGAGTTAAAGCAACGAGTCCTCTTAAATGAAAAACCTGAGGATGTCCGTTTAAAATTGGCGTGGGCATTATTTAAAAAAATAGAATTTTCATTTTCACAATATCAAGAAAGTAATCTTTATACTGCGTTACGTATTAATGGCTTTTGAAAATTTTCAAAAAATGCTAGAAAATAAATGTTCCACAGAATTTAATACGATTTTTATTTATTTTAAATATATAAAGGCTACTACCACTGAAAATAAGATTTTATTTGTTCCCACTTTCTCTTAAAATTTGCCTACAAAAATTAATAATTGCATAAACATCCATCAATTTTTCGACTCCTACGATTGTATGTACCCCATCTTGAAACAATTTCAACGATATAGGACATTCAAGATCGTTCAAAGTCATAAACATAAAAAAGGATAAAAAATATAAATTCACTGTGAATGCTTACGCAATGGGATATTTTCAGCTTTATTAATGAGATCGAAATGATTTTTTATTTTAATTATACGATATATTTAAATATATTGATATCATTCTAACATTTCCCGTCTTTACATCTTACTTGGGATTCCTCCAATATCTGGATATGGTTCCTGAGATCATTTGAAGTAACATTTTCCTTTGCCAATTGTCAACCCCCATTTCCCATGTTTTGAGACACCCTGTATAAAACGTGTAAAATGTACGCTTTTTTCTTTGGATTATAAGAAATATACGAATTATATAATGTATACAGTCATTCTGTCCACCCCTAGATTCGAAACAGTTATTTTCTAAATACACATTAAAGGATCAGAGACTATACTTGCACAAGGATACAGTGAGCACACACGTTAGTTTATCCCCGAGCAGGATCGATCCCTTTCTCTTTCGAAACTACGACGCGAATTACGGAGAAAAGAACACTCCCCGAACCACATCTGGACGCGTTTTACCTCGACGAAAACATTCCTTTGCCAACATAAAAGATTCCCCTTGTCGAATAAAAAGCAGCCGTTGATCAATTTCCCGATTCTTTCCTCCCTCGCGGAAACCGGGATTCTTTCTTTAAAGAACTTTCGGGTATTCAATGTGGCCCAAAATAAAAAGTGAAACGGTCCTCTCCCTTCGAAATTTGTTTCAAGTGCCGGATTCGAACGGATACAAAGCCGCGCATATTTCATCAAAGATATTTTTTATTTTACACCGAGATACTTATTCGTTTCACTAACCGAAACATTTTACAGCTTCGAAGTTTTGTAAGAAGCTTACTCGAGAGTACATCCCGAGAAGTTGACCCCTGTACGATATAAAATGTCGAAAACAGTTTCATTTTTACTCGAATAAAACGGCAAGATCTTTCCGCGATTAATATTTGTCATGGCCGAATTTTCAAATTTCAATTTCCCCAAAAACTCGTGTTATGTCTAAGTGTTTCATCGAGTGTGTGCAGAACGTTTCCCGTTTCTGTTTTTGAGTGGCCCGTAAAATATTTTCTTGTAAACATCGACGCGTTCGGTTTAACGTGACAAGCGTTTAACGAGTTGGTCGTCGTTCCGTGCATTATCCTCTCATTGTGTCCAGGAATATGGGTAGTGGGAGTTCATTGCATCAACTAATTATTTATTACCAGCCTCGCGAGCAACGCTCTTTCGGCCATGTGAATAAGTAACCGCCATTAAACTTGAGCATGTAGGCGATATGTCTGTCGAGAGTAGCAGAGTGCTTCCGGCCTTAGTACGACTTTTACGAGCACGTTGTAAGACTATCGTCCTTAGTACTCCGTCCCATTTCCTCTTTGTTTCCCTGCGAAAAACCGAGCAGCGACTCCTCCAATAAAATACAAATTTCTCTCTCGCGGTAGTCGCTCCTCTGTCAACCATCGCTGACTTCCGAGTTGCCATATGCTTAGAAACACTTTTCTCACGTACAGGGTGTAAAAAATAATGGTCATTCATTCTAGGGGTGAATCTACACCTCTGAGAATCGGTGCACATTTGTAAGAGAAACCTGTCGCAAAATTGTTTATGACAAAGAAAATTGTTCGCTACAGATTCTTCTTACATCAACACCTTCTTTCTACTCATCCAGAAGAGATTTTTGTTCTCCTTTGTTCGATCTTTAAATTAACAAGAAAAAATATTTTCAAGTCGCGTTCGTTTACTTATTCGTCAGATTAAAATTAATAAGTGTTCTACTCCACGAAATTCAAGGAATATTGAATTATAATCGGAAAATTGTTGATCCTTGAACTCCTGTAACTTGGTGTAAAAAATCTGGAGATCTTCTGCCTTCGCGTTCCTGAACTAACTTTTTCCAAAGTCTCTTTTTTGGTATAAAACCGAGCGAGAAGCTGAAGTTGCTTTTCTTCATTCGAAACTTTACGAACTTAGACGACTCTACGGAGGTAAAAAAATTTTTCTCTACATTCGTTTCAATGCGACCTAATAAAGGGAAGTCACCGCTTTACAGTGGCCTCTCAAAAGTTTATCTACGATTTTTCGTCGCGATTTTATTGTGTTTTAAATAAAAAGTGTTCTGTCGTTCGAATTTGTACAATTCAAACGGAACAACTCCATTCTGTTTTAGAACTAAATAGAGTTTAAAAATAAAAAGAAAAGTTGAAGAGTGTGTTTTACGTCTGTTCTTTTACAAGAAGTTGCAAGAGTTCTTGACAATTTTTGGGTCACGATTTATCCCTCAACTTTTTGTATCATCAAAATGAAGTACTCAAAATGATCAAGTTACATTTTATTTTATACATATATCTCTTATACTTTTTTGTAAAAGTGTAAGTCAATTTATAATTCAACAGAAATCTCGAATGAGGGGTTTTATTAAATAAAAAAAAGTATCTTAAATAGAATAAGGGTCTCGAGGTTTCCATTCAATTACCCCGAAAAGTAGAAATATTTGTGGTAATTTTGTTGGCACCAAGAGCATTAAATAAATTTTAATAACAAACCGGAAGTTGGTGCTTGGAAGCATACAATGCTAAAAAGTTTTCAAAATGTCTGCATTTACGAGTGTTTTTTTCACCGAACCGAGAATTCGAAGGACCTCTTTTCAATTCCCATACTCGCTGTGATTCCTTCGCAAAAAATTGTGCATCAACTAATGGAAATGCAAACGCACATAAAAAGAACGAGCTTGCCAAGTTCAAGATTTGGCAGTCGAGGCTGTCGTTAACCGAAATACGGATACATTTATTCGTTATACCGACTATAATTTCCAACAAACGTCTTAGAATGCTTCGAGTACAGTCCACAAACATTGCGTTCTTCCGGCCTGGAGGCCAGAATCAGTTCTTTAACGCTAGGATCACTAAAAGTGACTATTTTACTTGATAAAAGTAACAGTAACGTGTTTATACAAACTTTTAGCCATTTGTTACATAATATATCAAAAGAAATAAAGTTGTTTAATAATTCCTCATAGGAATAAATAACATAAATTGTCATTGAGAGCCCAAATAGAAAAGTTTTAAAAAATGCCTTCTTTATTTTTGCATGTAACCATGTAAATTATAATTTTTGGAAAATCTTTTTCGCATATCATTTCGTAAACCAATGCTTCTAATTGATTATAAAAAATCAGGTCGCTTGATAAAATTATAAAAAAGTTATTCTGTTTTAAAGAGCGTAAGAATACTTTTTACACTCACTGTATACTGGACTCAAAAAATATATTCAATAAATACCATAAAAACACCTTTACAATCTCAATAATTGTCAAAGAAGAAATCTAAATCTAAAGGTTTAGTGTTAAAAAAAAAAAAAACGAAGTCGATATTTTCATTAGATTCTGTGCAAACAGCCACTGGTAACACTTTACAGCCTGTGTAATAGTTTTGTCGCGGGTTGCACTAACAGACCCGTTTCCGCCAAAATCACTTTCCTTTATTTTCCCGAACGTACAATACGCAGCCCCCGTTAAGAAAAAGGTATAGCCGTTTCAATTTATCTGTATTCAACACGTAACTCGGAGGGCGAACGAATGAGAATAGCAAAGGAGCTCCGGGCGTCTTTATCTCGGCGAACCTTTCCAGACTGACGTTGTCTAGCCAAAACTACATCTACGGCTTGCGGAGAATGGATTCTTTTCACCTGTTACCGCTGATAGGGTCGGGGCTGGTTTACTCGGCCACCTGAAGTAGAAGAACGAGTACTCGGCCGTGATATCAACATGCACGAGAGGGCTGCCTCGACAAGGCCACTTTGAATACTTTACTCGATACATATACAGCCAAATGGGATTATAACTTACCGAATAAGCACTCCCAGCCACCGACCCCTCATCCCCTACCCCCCGATTGTCTCGATAGCATAGCGTTCGGGGCGGGCTGAGACCGTGGACGATTTCCTTCCTTCCGAGACAATTTTCAGCGTTGGTAGGCTCCGAAAACGGAACTGTGTCCTATTACGGTCAGAAAAAGAACCCGCAATGCGGTTTATTGGACCTGGTCTTGAAGACAGACCTTTTGTGCTCTAGGAAACTGCTTTAATTAATTGAAACATTTTCGTCGTCGGCCCTCTTGTCCTACTCCGCCGGCTATTTTACGAACGCGCCTATCATCCGAGTAGAAAATCTGAAAGAGCAGAACGAGATCCGTATCTATAGGGTCAGCTTCTGCGGATCTTAAGGAATTTTTTTCACGGGAACTATTGAACCTTCTGAATCGAGATTTTGCATACACATTCACGAATATTTGAATTGTGTATCAGATTTTTTTTAAAGTAAAAGTAATCAGAATTACGAATTATTTAGTTTCCTTTTGGTAGCTTTTCTTCTTCTCAGGGAAATTGGACCTGCCTCTGTTGTTTTTATTATAATTATTTAGGAATGTTTTCAGAAGAACTATTAAATAAAGTATATTGATGTTTTCAGAGCACTGGTTCAATCTGATTGAATAAAATGGTAAATTTACAAAACAGATATATGAGAAAATTACTAAACATCACAATTAAGGATACACATAATTTGCATACGTCATTATTCAACAGATTGTTTGAATTAAATGAAGAAATTCATTTCATATTTCCCCAACAGATACTTGTGAGAAGTTTTTCAGATTTGAAAACAAAAAACATGCAAGACTTTTCAAGGAATGAAAAAAAAACACT
The DNA here is from genome assembly GCF_051020765.1 of Lasioglossum baleicum. Lineage (NCBI taxonomy): Eukaryota > Metazoa > Arthropoda > Insecta > Hymenoptera > Halictidae > Lasioglossum > Lasioglossum baleicum. Next base: position 9,226,000 of record NC_134946.1, on the reverse strand, counting down.
CTAACATCAGATCGAACCAGTGCGCTGAAAACATCAATATACTTTATTAACAAATTGTTGATCGAGATAAAGGAAACAGGAACTATTAAATATTCGAATTTTGCACATACATTCACGAATATCTGTGAAGTGCGTATCTGATGTTTCAAAAGTAAAAATAATAAAAATGACATGCACACACATATTTATTGGTATTTGTTCGTAGTAGTATTAGGTTGTTGCATATGAAATGTCTGACTTTTAGCAATGACATTAAACAAACGCAATTTTATACCCAATGTATTCTATCTACAAAGAAGTTTCTTGATTGCATTATGGTAAAATTAAGATCACGACATTTTCACCAAAAATCACATAAAAGTTATTTTTCCAGGCATATAAAAGGAATACGCGACAGTCGCGTTGATTGACGTTGAAATAAACTTGATTTAAAGTAAAATTATACATCTCTAAATTAAAATTGAACATAAAAATATTAACACAAACGTACCACGCTATAAAAGCAACAGCCACGTGGTTGCCTTATAAAAAAGACACGAATGAATTTATTTAGACTTCGCGCGGTACTTATTATAATATGTGCTGTAATAAAGATATTTATTAAATCATTTCTTATGAAGGCATCTTTATAATTTTATTAATTGTGAAATAAAAAACTCTAGATCCGAGTTGTACGGCTAGGACGGGTAGTACAACCGAGCAGGGGATTATACTACATGTAAAAATAAGTCGAAAAAAAGGAATAACATTTTTTTGTGTGACGCTTCGTTTTCGAGAAAACCGAGTTTGAAAATGCAGCGAATACAACGTGCTATTGCATAGAAATCGTCTGACCATGATCAACCAATTCTACTTTGTGCCTATACTAAAGCACGCGAACCTGGCGGGACTTTAAACTCGATTTTCTCGAAAACGAAGCGTCAAACGAAAAAGTGTTATTCCTTTTTTTGACGTATTTTTACATGTAGTATCACCTCTTGCTCGGTTGTACCACCCGCCCGGCCACACCCTGTATAATAAACCGATAGACTGTAACAGCATTTCTTCCTAAGTTATCTTTGTAATGTTAGCATGCACGTGGTTGTAATAATCATGCTAATAATCCCATATGGGGTTTTATAGCTGAATAAAAAAAAAACAGCATTTCTTGATCGAAACGTTTTATAAGAGTCGCATTCTAACATCGGACATTTCATATGCAACAACCTAATACAGGGTGACAAGAAATAACGGAGTTAATCATTTCTTATTATAATTCTGTCAAATTGACGAATTTTGAAAAACCAAATAATAACAACCATAACATGGACCTTTAGTATTCATATATTTAAGAAGTTTCGAAATGGCCACTCTTTGCGCCGATACAGAGGCTCAAACGTGCCTTGAAATTTTCGGCAATGGGCCGCAGTTCTTCTGGCGTTATTCGGTCCCACTCCTGGTACAGAATTTTTTCAATGACTCTAAATTTTTATGGGGCCGAGCACAGGCCCTGGCCTCCAAAATCGACCACACGCTGTAGTCCATCGGAAAATGGGCTTTGCACCACTCCTGAGTCGTTTTCGCTCTGTGGGCCAGGCGGGATCCTGCTGTAACGTCCATTCCGGATCGCCGAGGTGCTAATGGGCCCACAGAAGTACGACGGCTTCGAGAATGTCCCGTCGATACACTTCTTGGTTGAGTTTGACCCCTTGATCCACGAAAACCGTAGCAAATCCCATTTTCCAGGTTTCATCACATTTGCGGAATGGCCGCCGCACTCACCATATCTCAACTCTATGAACTCCAGCGTTTGCTCGATTTTGGAGGCCAGGGCCTGTGCTCAGCCCCATAAAAGTTTCGAGTCCCTGAAAAAATCTTTGCGCCGGATATGGGACCTAATGACGCCAAAAGAGCTGCGGCCCATAGCCGAAAATTTCAAAACACGTTTGAGCCTCTGAATCAGCTCAAAGGGTGGCCACTTCGAAACTTCTTAAATATATGAATACTATAAAGGTCTATGTTATGGTTGTTATCATTTGGTTTTTCAAAATTCGTGGATTTGACAGAATTATAATAAGAAATGTTTAAATCCGTTATTTCTTGTCACCCTGTACATTACGACATAGCGACCAGGAGGAACAATATTTATTGACAAAAGTGCAGAAATAGATTTTCTATGCAGAGGAGTGCTATTCAGTGGAGGATTAAAAAGGTTGGAAAATATTTTTAATTCCCGAAATTTTACATTTCGATATTTCGGGGTAGCGAGCGGGGGTAGGACAGACAGGACCGGAAAAATTATGGCCGGATACTTTGAAGTATCGCGCCGTGAAATATTTGAGCACGAACAACGTCCGTTGGCAATTAATGACGTAGTGCCGAGCTGTTAATTACCGTCGTATGGCTCGCCGGTTGAGCCCCGCCTTTCGGGACGCGTGTTTCATCAGTGCACCGTATCGTATCACATAAAAACAGTGTTATTTGGACAAAGTCTATGGGACGAAGTAGAAAAGATATACGCGTCGATATTTCGCGCGAGATAGTGATCGAGTATTAAATAATAATCGACGCTGTATGCGACCTTTGTATTCGCGTTTCCCATTATTTATCATTATTTACAAAACTCGACCGGTGAAAAAAAGCGGAACACACAGAGAGAGAGAGAAAGAGAGAGAGAGAGAGAGAGAGAGAGAGAGAGAGAGAAATCGAAAAAATGTCGCTAAAAAAGGTACCTCAGACAGTCAATCATTTGTGACGCGACGAGCTGTCAATATATCACAGCGGAAAATACAGTCGGCGTGTAGGAATCACGCTCGCGAAGAGCTCATATCGGGATTACGATTTATCACTCGTTTAACGCGTGTTCGAATCTTGCATCTGAGAGGAACGAGTCCTTCACCGGCAGAATGAAGGTCTAAATCAATGATAGAACGGTGCTAAACCACGCGAATCTACGTCGGGTTCTAGGCAATACTAAATGTAGGATCATCCTCTGCATGTTTATACCATTTTGGGACACCCTGTAGACGTATGGTGTAAAACAGTTTACGAAACTTGGTTTTTAAGAGAACGGTTGACCTGAGTTGACCTAGGGTCAAGTGCCCAAATATAAACCAAAAATAAATTTGTTGATGCCATTTTTGGATTATTCTAGAATGCTCTTTTTCGTCCAAAAAATTACCAGTTGCCGGGCCGACGGCTCCACAGCAGGGAGCAGGGCTCCCTGAAAGAAAGGTCCCTTTCAGGGACACTGCAAGGCAAATCCCCAAGAAAAGAAGTTCGCGTGTCCCTCAAATGGCAGGACCTATAACGTGTCTGGTTCGATCCAAGGATACTCGACTCGGGTAGCATGATTACGTCGACAAGTGGATCATCTAATCGGCGAGCAGTGATGATCTAAGCTGTAGATCTGGCTTCTAGGTGATTGAGCATCGCGCAACAGAACATACCAACCGATCATGGATCGGATTCAGGATCAGTGACTCGATTTATCCACTCGTTGAAACGACCAGATCCCCGAGGACACACATTCTAATCGAGTTCCGAGAACCTCTACCTTGTCGCGGTCGCGGCCTGTCGCAAACTATTACTCGTTAAATTGCCTAACACCGTCCGAACGTTTTCTTCCGGCGCGTCGCGGTTTAATGATCCGGAACCCTTCCGAGAATATCGCGGACCAATTAGGCCACTGCTTGCTGCCTCTCCTAATGAGATACCATCGAAGATCCGCTTGTTATTTTCAACACATACTGTAATTAACGCGTCAACTTTGATGAGCAACAACGTGTCTCAACTTGTTAGGCAGCCCGGCGAACACGCTTTAGTCAATAAATATGTGTGCCCCGCCACCGCTGCGCTGTTTCGGCGAGCGCGCTTTGTGCAAAATTGTGGTGCACGCGAAATTAGGTCGAACACACGTGGAACGAAATTTTCTCGCGCACGGTTTCGGGAAACTTGCGATCACGTGTTCCCCGTGGCCAATTTGCTCAAAAACGGCGGCGGAGAGATATACACAGTAGCATCTCCGTAACTGTCGCGTCTGCTGCGCAACAATTTTAACAGAGGTGCTATATTATTTGAACGTGTGTTTGGAAGAAGGGCCTATGTCAGGTGTTTTAAATTTTACAAGACCGCAATTTAGGAAATTATTTTTCTGTAACATTTAATAACACGAACCGTTTCGTTGCTCACCTACCTTGTTCGAAAGTTTTATTAAATGCAACGTACTCAATTTTGAATTATTAAAACAGTTTAGCAGAAGAAAGTCATAGATTCTCCGAAAATTATGCATTGTACTATGACTATAATCAACGAAAGTGCATAAATTAATTTTACTGCTTTTAAATGAACTGTCAGATTATGGATGTCACATATTCGTGACGGTGGTAGGCGAACAGGTTAAAAAAGTCTTGCAGGTTTCAGTCTTTTTCCAATGGAAGATGGGCCTATGTCATTTTCAGCTGAGTTTTATTAGTGCAATTCACGTTTGAGTTCAAAATTGCGCTCCTATAAAGATTTAAAAAACCTGATATATAGGCCTTTAATACACTAATACAATAATATTATACAATACATACAGTGAATTTCTTTTAATTTTATTCCGTTTCAAATAGCCCCTGCCCAATTTCGTCATACGTGCATAAAATTCATAAACGAATAAAACACAGTCGACCGATAACATTAATTGGATTGCATGAACCGAAAACTACTTTCATCAATTTTATTCGCGTTTTCGCGAAAATTGACCATAACGTTCGTCAAATCCGCAATTATCTGCGTGACGAGTCGTGTTGTGTCTCGCGACGATTTAAAATAAGGCATCGTGTGCATTGTTAATGCGAAATCCATAATCAACCGCGTATTATCGTAATAGTATAATAAACGGACACGCGTTAATCGTTTACTCGGTTTCCCGATCGAGCGCGTACTCGATACATTTTCAAAAATGAATTTGCCGAAGTCGAAGCGTAATATGGAACAAATAATTCCTCGAAGAGTAATTTCCGTTTGAATTATACCACAATATCCACAACGCCATTTGGTAGGCATTATTCGAGTCGGGTTCGCGTAAATAAAATCTATTCGATCGGTTTTCATGCCACACTCCCGGATAATAAGATAGCACGTCTTATAAATCCAAGAAGTATTGTATTTGAGTTAATTGAATTTTTGAAGTAAATGAAATAATTTTAATTTTTGAAGTAAATGAAATAATTTGAGTTTTTGAAATAACTGAAACAATTTAAATAATTTCGTAAAAAATAATTTTCGTTCAAGCCTATACTTTCACAATCGATATTTTTTCTAAAATTGTTTTCCATGGCGTGGCATCCGAGAGAACGATTTTTCAAACAATTCTCCAAATTCAAACGTCTGCATAAATTTTGAAAAATGTTTTCGTGACTGAACCCCCGATTTTAAAGATTGAAGCACAAATTTTACGTATTCCGTCTTTTTTTGTCCTGGAGTGTACTCTAATTGTGCATCTCGTTGAGTTTTTATCGCATTACAATCATAATTAGCTATATCCAAACGGCACACGGAGGAGAGGCGCGCGCGTTTAAATCTGACAATGGATATTCTCGAAAATATTTGCCGCTAATTCTTGTATTTACATGACGCGCCTGTAATCGGATTACTGTCACGCATCTTGGATTTCTTCGGCGCGAACCGAATTACCGACTCATTAACAAATAATTATTGTCCTATAACATTGCTCCCGAGGGATCTCTGCAACGTAACGAACTTCTCTGTGCCTTTGCGATACGCTCGAATATTCAATAATTTTCCCTCTTCCCCCCTCCCCTTGAGCGACACTTAAATACATTTAATAGCCGCAAAGAAAATCGATATCCTTTAACGCGGTGCTTGTCTTCTCCTCGTGACAGTTCGTGATACATTAACGATGTCAAGAAAATTGTTTGCGACTCTTGGTGTGCAAGATTAAATCGCTAACTTTCGCTGTTATGTGTTATTTAATTTTCTGCCGGTTTGTGTCCCTATCTTTAATCATTTTCTCGTGGTAAACGCGGTGTTATTAATCTTCAATTAAATTGTACATGCTCAATTTTGTTGAGAAAATACTTTTCTTTAAATAAGCATTTTTAACGCGTTCTCTTTTGCAACGTACATACAGTGGGTGTACAAAGTATTCGTACACCTTTTAAAAACTAATAACTTTTTTGTAATTGTACCAAACGACCTGATTCTTTATAATTAATTAGAAGCTTCACTCTTAGCTGGCTAAATAATATAAAAAGATAGTATTATTTGTTTTAGAGAAATAAAAATAACAGTCAATAACAACATAAATAAATACTTATATGCCTTTTTTTCTTTTTAATATAAATGGCACTGTTTATTTCTATTCGTATTCGCATGCAACTTATTCCACAATGAATGACGAATACAACATGTTGGTCTTCGAAGGTCATTCAAGGTTATTAAAGGTTATTCAAGCTCGTTCAAACACCATTTAAATATTCTTGAAGTTGTTCCGTATTTTCTGGGTTACAGGAAGAACTTTGGATACGAGTATAATTTAATATTAGACGAATTGTTGTTCATTGTCTTTTCTTTTACGATGTTTGTTCGACGCTATTATAGGCATCTTCCGCAGATTTGCTGCGCACGGAACAGAAACGCGCGATAGGAGAATATTATGCGTGTCCTTAATTCGAGAAAACTAGTCCGCGATTCCGAGTTCCAACCGTGTCGAAAATTTAGCATACGTATGAGTTTGCAGCGAGTGAACCGCTGCCAAAAGGGAAAAAGAAACTCCCATCGTTTTCAAGTTTTAATCATTTCATTTTCCGACTTGTAAATTTTATATCCGAAACGCGGTTAGGAAGTTGTGCGGGAACTCTGTTATACATTATGTACGTGAGTAATATCGCGGATGACAACATTCCGTGTACTATAACAGTGTCACAATTTGCGGCTTCAAATTTACTTTATTGAAGAAATGTAGGAAAACACGATAGAAAAAGAGCTGCTAATGTTAACCAAATCGATTGAATAGACCGACGAATAAACTTAGCCGTGCAGAATGCAAATAACTATTAGGTCAAACGTCAATTTTCAATGTGAAAAATCGGTATTAAACTGTTTTCTACAAGACAGGAAGAGGAAGGCATCTAGCTTCGTCAATCCCTAAGCATCGGCATCAGGTTTGAACTATCGAGAAGATCTAAGCATCGAACATCGTCAAGTTCTGGAGATCAAGCACCATCAAACATCACCAAACATCGTCATGATTTTAGACACCAAGAATCACCAAGCATGGTTAAGTTTTTGACATTGAGCATCATCAACTGCATTAAACATCCTCATGCATCATCAAGCACCGTAAAGAATTGTTAAGCACCATCAAGCATCATCGAGCACCATCAAGCAATCGTAAAAGTGCAGATCTCATCGTACGGCGTCGACGCGAATATCCATCGCTATCAGAGTCGTTTTACGACGTGAAAAATCGTAAATTTCATATATATCCCTAAAAACATCACGTCGCATTGTGTAATTCTCAAAAATCCGCTCGCTACCGTTCCCGGATCGCCGGGGCTTCGATATCGTCTCCATCGCCGTTAAAAACAATACGATCGATGTTTTTTAATAACGTAGCACGCTTAAATATTCCTCGCTTAAATTCTTTTACGTCTATTTCCCGGAAGGCGAACGATGAACGCGTTCCCTTTGGGAGCTGATATGCTTAACGACAGTTATCGATCACCGGTCCTGAGCCGCAGGAGCAAACCTCTTAAAAATAATCTGCAATCTTTCGATGTAACCAACCGTGTTCGGGAGATAAATGGCTCCGCGGGCCGAACGGTAACTTTCGGATGCCTGACGCCCTCTCTCCGATCGTGTAATAAGTCTTGCCATAATATGCCGGTTCTGTCGTGGCTCGCCTTTTATTCCAAATCTTCTCGTGGGACTCCAAGGAAACCGTAGAGCGTAATTCATTTTAAAGAGGTAGCCCCTCCGCAAACATGCTCTCCCCGTTGCTTTCGAATACCTTTAATATTGTAATAGCGATCTCTTCCTCGTCGGACAATGGAATCGCAATCTGTTACTCGGCGATGCACAGACTGGACCAATACAACGACTTCTTTCTACAAATCTGTACCTTTTGTCCTCCCAAGACTTATATCAACATATATCAGCGACACTCTTCCGTTTAAAATATGACCAAACACGATGTACATAATTCGAATCATATTTACGTGTATGATGCACGTCTCAAAAAAACCTCGATTATCCGAACTAGTCAGCTGAACATCTGGCTAATTCTGGCTAGCTACAGTTTCGGATTACAGTGTTCCCGCGATTGATGTGACTTTCGGGTATGCGGATGATGTGACTTTTTATCCCCACTACTAGGAGGTTCCCCCTTGGGCGGTCGATCGCGCTACAAAGAAATTAAGGTATTAAGGTGTATGAATTGGGGTTATATGATGCTCAATGTATCATTCTTAGGTATGGCACCGTTGTTTACCCTCGTCGTTCACACTTGGGAAAGTTATCCAAGAAATCTATGTTCGACACACGTAAAAAAACGTACACTGAGAAAAAAATCCTGTCGAAACAAAAAAAGATATATGTTGATTCAATAAGATGTACTATTTAATAGTGCCAATATCATATGAACTTATTTTAATATTTAATACTATTGAATTTCAATAGCAAAACTCATTTCCGCCAATCATATAAGCGAATAGCTTGACATCAATGTTTTCAAAAAAATAAGATATGGCCAATTCCAGTATAAATCAATACATTTCTCAAATTTTTTTAACAACATATCTGATTGAAGGAAAAAGAGAAATATTACGAATAATAATGTACGGTATTGAATCGAATAATATTTTCAATCATTTCATGATAGACAATTCAAATACATCACGATTTGCTTCTAAATTTCATACTATTGAAAAGAATACATTGATATTCATCGAAGTAAAAAAATTACAATAACACGCGTGTTATTGAAGTAACTACTTTTTTTTTCTCAGTGTAGCTTTTAGCCTCGGTCTTTCCTAGTTGAAAGTGCCGACCTTGACGAGGTAATCGAGGGCGGTAAAAATTGGCGAAGAGCTTGTTCATGATCTTTGGGAAAATTAAGGGGGACCGTCGCGTCGTCGGCGTCTGAAAGGACGCGTTGATGGAAGTATGGTGATCTGTATAGGGAAAAGGTGTCCAGATCTGTCGGCGTAGGTTGCTGCGGTCGGTTTCCGTCGAATGGACGAAGGTTCCTCATAGTGGTAGTTTAATTAGGAAATACACAAGAGCCTCGGCAGGACGTTTACACGGTTTTGAGATCGACAAAGCCGAGAACAATCGTTACCGATGTCCTTCGAGCCCGCAGGCATTGCCTGCGAAATTAATCGGGCGCCGCGGCGGAGCAAATAGCAAGCTTCGCATTTACTCCGGGTAGGTCCGGCTGCTAGCCCTCGCCGGTCCTGTGTGTTTCGCAGTTTGCGTGCTTTCTCTATTGCTCTGTGGACAACCGCGACAACAATGCGCGCTCTTCACCGGTGCCGCGTCTATCGGCATTCTAATTTTCTTTCCGAGAATACAAATTACCGATTCGTTCGATCGTTGAAAACGAATCGATGGAGCGTCCGTTGTGCTACGGATATACGCTTCCGGTGCCCGCAGATTTGTGAAATTTCTATGCGAGACCGTTCTCCAAAGCGCGTCATTACTACCTCGCAGAATAGTTCTTCGTCCATGAAGAGAGGACACTCTAATCAGCTAGCCACCTTTGGGTCGGTAATGCAGCCATATTGACCCGCGGACACCAACATGATGCACACTAAATTCCGGAGTTATTCGGACAGATATCTTTGTCTTTAATGCCTATAGCAATACCTAACATACTTTACGAGGCTAAATGAAAATGGAGCCCTCCAGACTTCGTGGTAGCGTATTATCTTCACCCTACTTGTGCGAATATTGTCGTAAATTTCATGCGATTCGCCTGAATGTTTATTACCATGGAAGTATATTTTACCCAATCGATCCTTTTTGCACACACATTCGCAGATACAATAAATTATTATATGTATACAGGGTGAGGCGCAAATTAGTCCCCACGATTTTTCAGCCCCTTCGGATGGTCGGACAGAAAAATGTTTCTTACCAAAGTTAATCAGTATTTAACCGACAAGAAATTGCAATTTTTTAAAATAAAAAAAATCTATTTTCAACAAAAAAATCAAGGTCGCTGTCATATCTTTTAATGGTACTGGGGGTATTTTTAACTTCATAATATTGTAGGCGACGTCAAAACGAATTCAACAATATTTCAAATATTCTGGCAATTGATTCATGGCGATATTTTCTTTCAAGGTCATCTGAAAGTCATCGTATAGTGGGTCGTTGAATTCGTTTTGACGTCGCCTACAATATTATGAAGTTAAAAATATCCAGTACCATTAAAAGATATGACAGCGACCTTGATTTTTTTGTTGAAAATAGATTTTTTTTATTTTACAAAATTGCAATTTCTTGTCGGTTAAACACTGATTAACTTTGGTAAAAAACATTTTTCTGTCCGACCATCCGAAGGGGCTGAAAAATCGTGGGGACTAATTTGCACCTCACCCTGTATAACGAAATATTTTAGAACGAAGACAAAGAACATCGAAGTTGAACATATCAAATCAACTGAATATTTTTCCGATCAACTGCAAATACTATTCTCATACCCTTTCCGTGTTAGTACCATTGTCGGTTAAAGGGGTAGTCCAACGTGCGGAAATAAATCAGGAATGCATCTTTCTTCGCTGCACGTCCAATTTTATTATATTCGCGATTGTAATTCGAATTATCCTTCACGCAGTGTTTCACCCTCTTCACTTAGATTATGAATTTGATCATGTCTGCGTGAAGGTGAACGTACTATACCGGAACAACTCCCTTAAACTGTAAACTGTTGACTTTCGAGTTGCGGACAAAACAGAAACAATAAACATAAACACTGAATATGGAAGCTTGAATCCACCTCGCGACAGAATCCTCAGGGTATTATGGAAATCGAAACGTTAAAGAACGTTCTCTTAAATCTTTACTTGTACCCCTATTCCAGCATTCTCTAATTAACATTTTTAATTCGTCATTACTCGGAAAGATCTAACAGAAATCCTTGTAACACTGTCATTAACATATTCGTGACATTTTTACGATTAAAATGATACCAAACGCGATACGATTTGGATCGTATTTAATCCTTTAATACACGATTTATGAAAACCTCGATTATCCGAACCAATGGTATACTCCAAACAGAAATACATTTAAGACGTAATTTATTAGACAAATCAAAGTAAATATTTCATCTAGTACTGCAACCAACTATTCTTTTATTCGAATGAAAGATAATAAAAAAATAATATGCTATATCGTGAATTAAACGAGTAAATATTATGCAAAGTGTATCGTGCTTGGGCTCATTTTAATCAGAAAAGAATGACCAGTATGTTGGTACAAGTTTCATTCAAGAATCACTAGAAACAAACAAATTATATCATTAAATATACATAAGTGACATTTCTGAAATTATCTTCTTACAAAAGTGCTTCCATCTAATCGGAAATTCAACTATGAACAGTGTGCGCCGTTAATCGGACAGAAGTAGGGGGAATTTCGCAAACAGGAGTTTCGTCGACGCCATTAATGAACTAGTTTTAATTAACCGTGGAGCACACGCCACGGACTGAAAATGACTCCGCAGGTTTTTCTAACGCAGTTACATAAAAATAAATGTTCGCGGGCTTTCCGGTGCGTTTCGAGAATGTCCTACTCCACATATTGACAATATCTTCTTAATCGTCCGTTGTCTCCTACGTAAACTACCCCTGATAATAATTTTTTTCAGTCACGGGGCTAAGGATGCTCTTTAGGTTACTTACTTTGCATTATCGCACGCATCGTATTTTACAAGTAAGCGCACTTACCCTCATTAACCGGCTTAGTTTTTCCATTTTACAACTTTTTCCAGGCCGTTTTACCGGCTTATAAAATTCAAAAAGATTGCCGCTCCCCAAGAAAACACCGTCCGATGTTCCCTGAAAATTTCATTCGCCCGTATTAAATATTATAAACAAAAGTTCGCAGTCCCTTCCGGACGCGACAATTTTCCTTTTTTCCCCCGTCTCCTCTTGGCGAGTAAATAATGCATACTTGGAATCAGAGTGCAGATTATTTAACTACCTAAAAACTTTGTTTCCGCGTTACTTTGACTTATTATACTTTCTCTTCACTCGCACACTTTTCCAGCTGCTTAATTAACTAAGGGGAAGAAATAAAAGTTTCACGATGCTGTATACGAAAGAATGAAAGTTTTACGATACGCCGAGTAGACCGGGCTGAAACAGAAACTTATATGCAATATCTTCTCTGTTTTAATATGCTTATTTGCTCGTCACTCCAACAAACTTAACAGACTATAGTTGCGGATTATAGTCCGGCGCGAGTTGCGTTCCGATCAAGATATTATTTTAGAATTCTTCTCATTGGCTGGAAGGCGTCCAGATTATACTATGTATGGTGAAATGAATGATTCATATACACATCTCAATTTAACACTCCGTCTGCATACCGACTTTTCTTTCTTTCCACTATTTATTTTCTCCCATTAATACTTTGAACATTTCACATTCCAATGATTATTCAAATGCGAACATCAATATGCATACCAGAACTTTTTTTAGATATTTTTAAAACCCAGTAGAAACATTACTCGTGAACATGAACGCCCCAGTATGCAAACAAGTTCCATTGTTGCTTCACCAGTCGCGTGCTCAAATACTTTCCAGAGACACTGTATAATATTTCAAAAATTTTCTCTACTTTTTAGTGTGCGAAATTAATTCGGAAACAGAGTGGTTCATAGATCGTAATTTAATTTTGATTGTTTCTTCATTTTATTCTTTCTATCAGTATTCGTCAATCGTTGATTAAATTTTTGCCCAACTCTGTTTGACACCTCGTGGTAGGTTAAATATATTGCTAACTAATCAATTACTAAACATTTGGGCATTGTATGAGGTATTACACCAATTTCGTATCCACAAAATTTGAAAAATCATAGTGAATGGAATTATTTCAGGTCGGAAGAACTGATTAACTCTAGAACTACCGAGCACTTAACAAAATTGCATTTATTTAGATTTCGTTTTAGTTTTGTTTAAATATGCTTCAGTAGAGAAGTTCACTAAAAAAATTTGTCAGAATAACATATTTATAATTTTAATATTTCTAAAAGAACAAATCTGGAACAAGTCATTTTGACTCATTTGGTAGTTCTAGTATTAATTTTCGAATTAAAATAGCTCCGAGTGCAAAGGGTTAAAGTTCGAGAAGAACTCTTACTTCTGCATTAGCTCGTTCAGTTTTTGTAAAGCGACGTCACTTCCGATCTGATTTCGCTGGCAAGATCAACGTTACGTAGCTAATCTATTGTGGGACACCTTGTATGCCGGTTTTCCTGGCACTGTTTAGTTAACCGTGATGCCCAGCCACGCCACGTCTATGATAGATAATGCGATAGGGTGAAGCACTACAGTCTATGGATTTACTGATGTATGGAAATGAGGTGTCATTGGTGAAATTCAGACTATTGCTGCCTCCGAGGTGAGTTGCAACGCTTCCCCGAACTGTTGTTCGGAACGGTTGTTCGCGAAATTTGCCAGGAATTTATCCTCAGAAAATTGCCGGGATATCGGTGTTTGATGGTGTTTGATCGATTAGGGGCGCTCATCGTTCTCGCCTTCTGTTCGAATTCGAATCTAGACGTGCCGCGCCGTCAAAGTCCCGCGCTTTTCTCGCGAATCCGACACCGAATTTTCAACGAAATTTGATTTTTCGGGAGCATTGCCGAGGGGACAGTCTTTCCCAGTGACATAATGCCTCTCCCCTTGTTCCATTGTGCCGCAATCCTGTTCAACAGGATAAGTCGCGATTGTTATAGACTTACTACACGACGCCTATCGCGACGGGACGCACAGCTGAACAGTTTGTACTGGATGTCTCCGAGATAATGATACGAAACGAGCAGCTAAAGCGAAATTTAGAAGTCGAGAAATCAGAAGAAAATTTGATTTGACTGAATTATTCGTTGAATTGTCTTCTGCGTTTCGCACTTTAAATTTTAAGCAGAGTACTAATTTTAAAAATTGTTACAATTAACCATCAAGTGGACCTTCAAAATGTACTTTAATAATTACATGAAATTATATTTAATACTCATCTGCAGGGGTCGGGAAAATTTGAGATAGTTTCAGATAAAATACTAAAAAACTGAAATATTTACATAAGAATAAATACTATTTGAAATAAAACTCTTACGTATTATTTGAAGTAGAAATTGCAAAAAAATGTTTGTGTTGATAAGTAGATGTGAAGCAGTTTGACTACATTGTGCACGGTATCGGTATGTCGAAGTAATTGGATGACGTCTTAATCTAGTTGCAACGCCTATGGGATCTGCGGTATTCATTTAAATAAGCTTATACGCCTTGTGTCCTGTTTTGATTGTAACGACACAGGCGTGTACCTATCGTTGTCAGGGTGTAGTGCCATTGTCCTTCGTTGAGGCCACGTCATGGAGGGTATATTGTCTCGAGAAGCTATTACGAAGGCACCTAATGGAATGTTTTGTGCCCTTCCCCGTGCACCCTTTCTTTGGACGGTTCTTCGAGCTATTCCTCGAATCATCCAATCCAAGAATATCTTCGCGAACTTCGAACGTGTACGGCACAGACGAATATATTTATTACCTTCCCTCATCATCGCGTACGATAAAATAAATTATTAACCACTGTACGCATTTATAGGCAGTGGATCCGAAAACTGTTCGAACACTAAATTTTCCATTATCTGGAATTGATATTTCAAGTATGATAATTTTATTAAAATAGTACGGTAATAAATTTGGTCTCATTTTAAACCTCGAAGCCTCTACTTTTGCATATTCATTTTTTCCGCAAGATATTTGTTGCCTAATATGTATAGTTCCTGCATATATAATTTGAAAAAACGCGGAACTATTTGGAACTCAAAAGATATTCCATGTCATAGGGAAATAACTTCGACAACTTTTATTAGTCTATTAAGAATTACTTATTTAATAAATGAATATGCATTGTAATGCTAAATTTGAGGTATGCATACTCTAGGTAAAAGAAAGCTCTTAATTTAAACAAATAATATTTTAGAAACATTAATTCGGTTTAGTAGGGTTCACAAAAGAAAATTGGTAACTTTTTCGATCGAAAATCATATTCATAAAATGTACATTTTTAAACGCTTGTTCTAAGTATATAATTTTTATTAAATTTCATTAACATCGACATTGTCGGCATTGCTAAATATTTAGAAAGCAATGTAGACGCGATTGAATACCGATATGAGACAAGTCATTTATTACCAAATGAACTATACTACATAGATCGGCCGCC
This sequence comes from Lasioglossum baleicum, assembly GCF_051020765.1. NCBI lineage: Eukaryota > Metazoa > Arthropoda > Insecta > Hymenoptera > Halictidae > Lasioglossum > Lasioglossum baleicum. The sequence continues at coordinate 9,210,557 of NC_134946.1, read as the reverse complement.
CAGGCTACCGTGCGGCGACGTCCGCGTCTCGTGCTTTTGTCCCTAAAGTAATAACTAACTATAGCCCATTCTGATATTCAAGGTAGCATCCATTGTGACTATTCAATCAGTGTGTTCCTTACTCGGCGCACTCGAATTAATTCGGCCCGTCTTTGTCAGACTAAATGTTTGCACCCCGAACGGCAACTAGCACAGTGTGGAGACGGTAGTCCTCGCGTTTTGTGCGCTCGAGTTATTCAGTTTAGTCCTTTAAGGTGAATCGCGAGCTAACCGAGTCTACAACTCCGCTATTATCCCGGGGTTCAGCTATTGTAGCAACACGGTGCAGCGACGAGTCAAATTCATGATACTTGAATAACTTTCTGCCGCTCTTTTCACACATAAATTCATTTGTTTGCATAAAAAATGCAAGTGCTTATATTCTGAGATCTGCAGTTCTCCTTTCATATACATAAGACGACGCGAGGCACAGTGGTCCAAACGGCCGATTTAGGAGTGCAAAAGTCTAAACGCTTCTAATAATCGACAATTCTGTGTTACATGTATTCTATACACATTAGATAAGTATAAAAAAGGCTAATTGAGTTCCGTAAGTTTATTGAAATTTTTTTTTCTTAAAATATAGTGCCTACTTCATGCCTACTTCATGTTTGGTTTTTTGACTTTTGCTCTCCTAAATCGGCAGTTTAGACCACTGTGCGACGGCTCGGGCACGGCTTTCGACGTACATACATATTACGGATGAGATTACAGTAATATTCAGTATATACAGATATACAGTAAGATTTTCTTGAGAAGTTAGAACACAATTAGTTAACCACATGACGTGAAAATGAATTTTGAAAAAATTGCAATTGGCCGGAATTACAAAGAAAATATTAGGTCATCCCATAAATTTATGCCGTTTTTCAAGCGCGGCTGCATATATAATATTAATTTTGTAAACATACCTTCAAGTTTGTTTTAGGTATTTTTAAAACATCTGACATCTCCTCAACTGATAAACTTCTACTCGTCTTCTAAACAAACATTGAAACCACTTCCTACAGATACGAAATGAACGCGCTCTTTCTCCGTATATAGCACACATGCTGTTCGTGGCGATTGTTACTGAACTTCCGTTCCGAAATTCATATAACATGAAATGTCGGAAATGGATATGCATTTCGCTCATGATTTTTCACTGCTAGGAATCACTGTGTTCACTATTTCGCGATCTTATACACACGAAAACCTTCTCTAGACTGTTCCCGAACAGCTACGCTTAAGTGCATTGGTCCCTTATCGCTGTAAAGTTTATAAATCGACGCATGAAATGTATATACAAAAGTCGGCTCAATCTTATGGGATGACGTAATAATAAAAGTTGCTGTTTACAACGTTTTTGAGTAGGCCAATATTGAATAAAAATAATTTTTTTTTAAATACCACGTTTTTAAAACGGACTAGATATTCTTAAAATGTACTTATTATTTCTGTAAAAACTCAATTTCTCGTAATTTCGGACTCATACCACTTGTCCACTAAGGGGCTCAATTGTACATATCCTATACATAAAACTATACATATAAATCGATGGCTCGGGATCGGCTTTCGACGTATTACCGAGATGAGGGTACCTATATTCATTTCCTTAAAATTAAATTATGCAGCTACACCTACCGCACACGCAGTTTTGTCGGCACCGAAATTCGCGAAGTTTGCGGCAATTGCAAAGTTGAGCCTCGATACGAATCGCGACGACGAAAGTATAGAGTTCTGTGCCCTGACGGGGTTTAACTCGGAATCGGTAGCTCGTGCTCGATTTTCTTGTTGCATCCCCGTGGTCTGATGCATATTTAGAACCTATCTTTACCGGGCTAAGAGCATCCGGGTCGCAGTTCAAATCCGCTTAAGAAGTTAACACAGGAATTAATCTCGTAGCTGGAATACAGCGGTTTATAATCTCGGATCATTCGTTAGCCCCCTTCCGTGTATCAAAACGAATGACAAAGGCGACCGGTTCAAAGCCTTTTCCATTCTGCTAACAGAACAAAAGAAAGAAACACTCCGCGCGTCAACATGTTGCCCAGCTCTACGATACACATGTTGTGTGTGAACGCGTATACGTATTTTTCTGAACTTATTCGCGAAATATCTCGCCGGATGTAACAATATTTCTATTGCCGCCCGTATTTCCCGTCATTCAACGCAAACAAGTTTCACAGGGGCGGCTGTTGGCTCGGATCAACAGGCTAGCGACAAACTGTATCTAATTGGAAAAATTGTGGCCCTGATGATTTCAGCTAAACGGGATTTCAACAGAATGTAACCGGTGAATCGATATTCGACCGCGGTCGAATACGTTCTACGCGAAAAATGAAGCGCTATTTAAGACCGAATTGACTCGAAACTGAATCGATAGGGAGAGGACATCGATCGTTCTAACCAAGAGGGAGAGCAACAGTGTAAATTGCAGCTATTGAGGCTGCAGAGAAACGTTGCACAGCGGTTATTTCGGCTAAAAATTGGAACAGAATTCACGTGTTTGTTAGTTGCACGTTGTAAAATACGGATAGATCAGTATTGGCAAATTGTTATCAGCGGAGTCTGATTTTTGTGTTATTTATCGACCACGATGGAAAACAACACTTATAAAACTAGATTTATACAGGGTGTATCATTCTAAAGGGACGAGGCGTTAATAGGCGTCAATCATAATAATTAGGCGTCAACAGTAGTCAAAGGGTTAACACTTCATCTACAAGGACGCTGTTAATGGATTTATTGGTAAGTGATGCATAAATTTCATTTAAAGACGGAAATCAAAGCTTGTACAAGCTCGCCTGGCTTTCGCGACGGTTTCTATTTAGTCGAAACGGTGTAAAACGTGCTGGCGAACCGCTCACACTTGTACAGATTGATCCAAGGAGATATTCTAAATACGAGCAAATATTGTTATGACGGTAGAAATGACGGGTTTTCTCGTATCTGGGATCAACCAGAGAGGGGAGAGAGAGAAAAAGAGAGAGAGAGAGAGAGAGAGAGAGAGGGGGGTGCGATGGCGACAACCACACTTTGCGATTTCGTTTAAACAAGCGATAACGAAGAGAACGCGGTTTGCACGCGTTTGCCAGCACAACCGGTTACGAGGAATCATTTGAAAACGTTCCAATTCGCGATATCGTATACATATAAGTTGGGTGCAGGTCGGTCGGGGGCAATAAGTGGTCGCGTGTCAGGTATCTCGATCGGTTTTCAGGTAGGACACAGGCCATTGCGCTCTCCTACCTCAGCCACGAGCCACACGGGCGTTCGTTAGTAATGAATTCCTTTGTCTTTAAGCCGTGCAATATTAAATCCACAGAATCGTCGGCGCATGAGACAGCTCCCCGGCTTCCACGATCCTCAAAAAAACGGGTTCGACCGCATGAATCGACCAGAATGTTTAATGAAACTGGTCGATGTAATTGCGAGAGTGACTCGTCACTATACAATGCTGGACAATATCATGAGACAATATACAGTCCAAAAGGTGTTTGAATAATTTTCATTCTCGGGAAACTGTCCATATTCGAACTATCATATAATTTCATTAAAAAAAAATTTTTAAATATATAAAAAAAACTTTTTAAAAACAACGCTTATATTAAAATGCACTAGAAAAAGGAGAAATTAATTTTTTTGACACTAGTCACTATAAATAAAAGCGTGGGGCGAAAATTACGTCAATATAGTTTAGCGCGCCACGCTTTTATTGATAGTCACTAATGTCTAAAAAAATTAATTTCTCCTTTTTAGTGCATTTTAATATAAGCGTGGTTTTTAGAAAGTTTTTTTATATATTTTTTATTTTCTACTTATTAGTCTTTTTTAAATGGAACGCAAGATATAATAATACTGGTATGAAATAGTAAGATATATATAGAAACGCAAGATATGGAAATACGCGAGATAGAATGAGTGGATGATTCCGAGAGATGACGTCTCTTGATGGAGTCCGAAATGGTCCGAAATGGAACTGAATGAACGGAACACCACACTGACTGACTGACTGAGCTCCTTCGGTACGAAATGGGTCAGTGGAGTGGGGATGAGTCGGAGTAGGAACGCGTAGTGTAGTAGAGAACGCTGGCGCGCGGAGTGGGGATCGCTGAATGCAATGACGTACTACCGAGCGTCACGCGGCGAGGTGCGACGGTTAATATTAAAATTTGTTTTTTAATATTGCATCCAGCTCTGAGCTATGTTTAAAGTTTCAAACTTCTAGGTCATCGGGAAGTGGTTTAAAATTCGATTACAACAGTAACTGGGAAGCTAGAGACCCTTTTTTGGTCCAAAATGTTACGGATTAAAACGTCTGTATTAGAAACAATGCAAAATTTTTCTCACAACTGAAACCACCGTAGACTTGAAGACCGAAGCTTCTCCTTTACAACAAATGCTTAAAACGTAATCTACGATTTTTTTAGCCGATTTATAGAGCTTTGAATTTGTATTTGCACAATGTATCAATAATGAACTAATATTGTGCACAGAGCATTGATTCAAAGTATGTAAAACTATTGCAATATACTTCTTTCAATGACACGAGTAATAGACAAAAATTAATTTTGCTAGTTTTCATCATACACTCAGAGTTACACTGCCTATAAAATAATAAAAACGTGGTAAAAATACAATTTAATGTATTATTTGTCAATATACAAATAATAATTGAAATTGTATTTGTAAATAACAATGAACTGTATTATTTTAAATAATTAATTTAGACTTGCTCAAATAATAAATAACTTTTTATTCAAATTTTTATTTAAATAAATTTATTTATTGCCCAACGCTGTGTGGTCGTCTCCTATTAGTTAGCAAATGTTTGTTTTGCTGTATATATTTGATAGACAGCTCCATTCAATTACTACTTCTTCATTAAATAATAATTACTGCTTCCTCATTAAGTAACAACCAAAGAATTCAATTTCATTGACAAAAGGTATTGTATAATATTGTATAAAAATCTTTATATAAAAGTATTTATATTTATATTTAACGGTACTGTTGACACTTGCCGTACCGGGTACAAAATGTGTCGTTTATATATTATTTTATAAAAATTATAAGACTGAGTTTATTTAGATTTTTTGAATAAAGAAATTCATCGAATAATTTCTAGTGGAAGCATCTTTATAATTTCAATAATTAAAAGATAAGCTGTCATTTGACTGATCGTGTGGTACGGTTAGATTTAAAAATCAACATTTTATATACGACTACCTTTAATACTCACGAGTTCCTCCTTACACGGTAGAAAACACGTTAAAAGCCAACCAAAAATAAGTAAAACCTGCTTCACAAACTGCATAAAAGTCTACCTAAAACGCACTCAAAAAATTACGTAGAAGCAAATAAGATGTACCAGAAACTCGGATGAAAATTGCTTTTATAAAACTGCGTAGTGGAAAAAGGGAGCCGTAAAAAGAATGAATTCGAAGCAGGAAATTACTCCGGTATAATTTGGATTTTCAGCCTCTGCAACAATGGCCTACACGGATAACCAGCAGCCGTCGTGTTTCCTGAATCCGATCCGGCCGTCGTGTTCCGGATGTAACGTTCTCGAATCCGATGACGCTTGTTAGTTTCAGTTGCGGTGCTCCCGATACTGTCCAGTCTTTTGCTGCGTTAATGTTTGCAGATGTAATACCTGCGTCCTCGTCGAAACTGACTATAAAAATCGCTACTGCGACAATTACTCTAAAGTCACGCGCAGTTGAACCATTCCGGCTGACGAATGTTAAAAATAATAAGGGGATTTACGCCATTTTGTTACCAATGTTTAAGAACTCTTATCAGAACGATCGAACTTTTTGCATTCAAATTTTGCCCGCACATTTGTGTATGTATATCTATTATTTGTTTAAAGCAGAAACAATAAGAGTTACAGAAGTTATATATCTTTTTGGAAGGTCTGTATTAGGTAGCAATCGTCTCTGTTATTTTTGATTTTTTAGGAATTTTTTCACAAGAACTATTAAACTTCTAGCATTCACACATTTTACACGCACATTTATGGATATTTGATGTACATCTATTATTTGTTTAAAGTAGAAACAATAACAATTACATATGTTTTATATATTGTTTTGGAAGGTCTGTGTTAAGTAGCAATCGTCTCCGTTATTTATGATCTTTTAGGAATCTTTTTCAAGACTAATTGAACTTCTCGCATTAAAAATTTGTACGTACGTTGATGAATATTTGATCTACATAAATGATTTTTTTAAAGTAGAAGTAAAATAAGAATTACACGAGTTATATATTTTTTGGTAGAATGTATAAAGCAAGAATTTCGTTCGGACTACATATAACAGCGTAGAGCTGCTCGCGCCGGAAATGTCTACTCCCCTATATCTGAATCGCAGTAGAAACGGCGCGAATTGCCGTGTACTTCATTTCGCCTAACATTTGTTCTGAGCAAAGTTACACAATTTGAAATATCGCCGTGGAAAGTCGCAATTATTCGGCGCGACATTGAGACCGGGGGGTTATCTCCGCAATAAAGTATTCAAGGAATTTTATAAACTTCTGTAATTCTTTCAGCGGCAATCTTCAAGATCGTTATAATAGCTTGTCCGTGACTACGGCCGTTTGTGATCCATGGTCATAATCGCGGCTGAATTTCTCTTCTTCTTTTTTCGCTTGTTCTGTCAGACGAAACTGGCGCGCGAACTCCGACAGTCTTTTCGCAAAACGCTACCATAGCCGAGCGCGAGAACCGAAACAGTTTGAGCGGATTCACAAGCGCAATTAGTTACTTTCCGAACTAATTAATCCTCTTCGTTCTATAAACTAATGAATAAGTAACTATCGCTGTTTAATTGGCAGAAATTATGGAAAATTTCTCAACTTGATGTGGCGGGCTAGTTATTTACCTAAGGGGGCTAGCCATAAACCCCCACCCCCCGTGCGCGCCGCTATAGCAAACAGTTTAATATTAGAAATTGCTTGCCGATGTTTAAACCATTCCCTATCACCTGTTGAGCTCGCCAATACAAACAAATTGATTTGTTGACAGACACCTTCTTGCAGAGTTGATTGAACTGTTTTATGCCTCATGTTATCGATCGAATATGTATATTCTACGGACAGTACTGCATCAATTTACAGTTCCACAGTAAGGATTTGTGCAGGGAATCTTAGACAGTTCTGTTTAATATTTCATTATTGCTTTATGAAGTTGTTAATGACTAGACTGCGGATTGTATGCATTTATGACAAAAATGGGTACGTACCACTTAAACCAGTGGACGTATTAAAAGGATTGAAGGCCTCTAGTGTATTAGTCTCACCGTAATAACATAATTAAAAGAAGAATTAAATTTTTATTTGGATTCTGTGTCTTTCAATCAATGCAGACATTTCGTATTTTACATAAAAAGATCCGCAATCTATTAATGACATATTCACGACATTTTTCTGTTAAGAATGAGCCCAAACACGATATAATTCGCATTTTATTTACTTGTTTAATTCCTCACTTAATGGAACCCCGATTATCCGAATCTAATATTATTAAGTGGCTCCACTGAATCGTGGATTAGACGAGTAAAAATAGTCCTAACTATATCGTGTTTGGTATCATTTTAACCAGAAAAGTATGACAGATGTCTCGATAAAAGTTCCATAAAATAATGATTGAAATCAAACCGCTGACATCGAAATTTGATCCACTCATTAACCTTTCCCACGTTTGACAGTAGCGGTAAGAGATTATGAATGATATTTGCACACGACATAAGTGAGGTGCCAGTCTTGAAATTTTTCCTAGATGCATTTACAATCTTAATTGGTTGCAGTAGACGTTTGCACGGATGCCAACGTGTTAGAATCGAGTAGCAATTCGAAGATGGCGTGCAGGGACCCTCGATGAGCCGATAACACGGTGTAGAAAAGAACAACGGTTGCAAGTGTACGATATCGATAAATGTGAACGGAGACAGATACAGGTACAGGTACAGGGACAGGGACAGGGACAGAGGAGAGGCGCATTTATTTTCTTTGGCGGGATTTTTCCCGGTTCTTTGCCCCCGCCCCCCGTGCCACCCTTCTTATTCGTTATTCTCATAGTCGATGAAACGTTCGACGCGATCTCGCTGAAAGGCTCTGCTCTCTCCTTCTTTCTCTCTCTCGATGCAGTGAGAGATGCGTACCCCGGTAAAGGAGTTCTTACCGTTTTCCACTCGCGAGCGGAAACTACAGTGGACTAGCGGGACGGTAGTGAGAATCCCTATAAGCTTCCTTTTACCGCAATGACGTAGTCAATATAAAAGTATAGAAAGATCGTCGCGAGAGGAAAGGGATGCCAGCGAAGCCTCGTTACTTTTTCTCCCTCCGCTGCCTCGTCGCTCACTCATTAAATCGTAAGTTGTCGTCAAACAGGAAATCGATGCCAGGGGGCCGGGGGCTCGAAAAGAAACGGCACCGGGGAAAAAGAGATTTCAAGTTTTTCAAGGATAGAACTCTTCTTTGATCTTGAATGTATACCGAACTACTGAAAACAGTCGTTATTAACGAAGTCAATTAACGGCAAACGCCGCGGCAATTTCTCCCCGTGTCCCCACTGTGGGCCATTTTTAAAAAATGCATGGAATTAATTAAAATACGATATAATTGAAATACAGCTCTCCAAATTATAGCCCTGAACTTTGAAAAAGTGCGATACATTTTTATGTTTTTCTTTCATATACTTGATTGCTGTATGTGCGTTCATTTCTGTCATGTTTATTTCTGTTCAGATATTATAAATTTATAAATAATAAATTCCTTCTGTTTGAAACCTTCACATGGATTTTTCAACCTCTCTTCTTACCTATTACTTTATTATTCTTTAATTTTTTATTTTAATTTAATTACATCGTAATTCGTAATTAATGTAATTTAATTACAATGTATTTTATAATTGTACCCCAATTGCAATTACGAATTATAATACACTGTAATTTAATTGAATGAAGATCTGAATTACAAATTACAATATAAGTAAATTACAATGTAATTCAATTAATTTGTAATTATAATTCCTGAAGTAATTCAATTGTAATTCTGCACAACTCTGATCATAGTTTCGTATCTCGTGCGCACATCTTTGTCATAAACGCGTAATTTCGTATCTCGTGTGCACATCTTTGTCATAAATGCGTAAAATTCCCAGTACATACATATTACTTGACATAAGGTAAATGCATGTAATATGGAATGCGTAGTAGTTCGATGAAGAAGTAACGAACTGTAAACGGTCGTTGCGTACACCAGCTTCTCAGAAACAGTAGGTAATCATGTCAATAACAGAGCACCAGTCGAGCATCCATTATTGAGAGAAAAATGCTTCTAGTTATCATGCACAGTGTTCGAAAAGATTCTAAAACTTGAATAAATTGGAGAGTCCCACTTTTGTATGATGTAGCATTAAATATAGTTATGCACGCTGGATTTTTGAAAAATAGTTTACGAACAAAATTATTCTTTCTCATTGAAATTCTTAAGAAGTAGAAACTTAAAACTGAGGTTTGAATAAAAGATTCGTGACATTTTCCTGAGTGAAAGGAGTCTAAACACGACATAGTTCGGAGCATATTTGCTGATTCAATTCACGATTTAGTAACACCTCGATTATCCGAACCGATGATATTCGAGAATGGATTTCACATTTAAATAGTAAATAAAAGCTGGAGATACATACATACACAACACGATTCATTATATAAATCGGCAAAGACTTAATCTGGAGCTGTAACAAAATAGCTGATCTATCCGCTAATTAGTTCTGAAAATCGAGGTTCCACTATATCGTCGATTAAACGAGTAAAAATAATGCTAATTATATCGTGTTTGGTATCATTCGAATTAGTGAAACGTCCCGAATATGTTTGTCAAAGGTTCATGAAGAAATAATTAACAACAAAACGCTGGTATTGAAATTTTGTTGACTCGCCGTCCTTTCTACATTTTCTACGTTCCCGGTAAGAGATAAAGAGTGTCTATAATTTTGTATGATGCATCTATATGATCCAACTCGCGTCTAGGTCGCACTCTGATTGGTCCGTGTTTTTCGTTAATAACTCCTAAACAAAGCCGCGGATAACATTTTTGCAAACGAAAATGTCGCTTGAAATGGTCTCAGGGACCACGCCCTTTCGGGATTTTCACGAATTTTGGGACACTCTGCATAGTAAATTCAGTCACACAAAAAATTTTCGAATATTTTTAGAAACATTGCAAAAATAGTGAACGTAAAAAAATAAAGAAAATGGATAGCCCAAGCTGTGCAAATTAGAAAATTTGATAACTATCACCGAAATGTGTGACGTATGTATGTCCACCTAACGGTTGACAACGTGCGTGTGCGTGAGATTTAACCGCAGGTTCGAACAGACATCTAGCTATCGTTTGCGATAATAGAAGTCTGACTTGGCATAATTTGGCAAGTCGAACTCCGGTGGATAGGATATGTCGCTTACAAGCACAGCTTTTTAATCGACTAGTCGTTGCACAACGTTCCAGCTCCTCTCGAAACTCATCAAACCCGAAGTTCCAGCTAGTAAATTCTACCATTAAATTTCACAAGTCTTCCAGTGGCAAACTGCGCGTTAGTTTCTCGAAATTTCATAGTTAAAATATTGGATTCGGCTAGTATTAAATTTATGGACAGAGGTCGCAGCAACGTATTAGTGTTCGCGGGATTAAAAATGGAATTTTCGTTCGTTTACTCGTGCCGAATAGTTCAAACGTTGCGCGAAGACAAGTAAGTGGAATTTCATAAAACTTCGCATGCACACACATACATACAGGCTACACACCACTACGTACAGAAGTGGTCTCGAAAACTAGTCTGTATCGCGTTACAAAATTTTGCACAAAGGGATTCTCTGAGAACTCGAACGTAAAACGAAATTTCGGTTACCGCTGACTTTACGAAGAAGCGGTGTGGTGGAACAAAAATTATTTCTCTTTCAATGTTCAAATAATTTTTTGAATAATTTCAAACATTTTTCACTGATTAATAATTAGTACCTTCTATACATCGTTTTATTAGTTTGTAAACGATGCGAGTAAGCTTTTACCGTAGGGTGCCTTTTTCAAAAAAAGAAATTCACAGAGATATTTTACCATTGTATCAATTTTATACATTTTTCACATTCTTAAATAGTGTGTCCCACGATTTATTAGTTTAGAAACGACATGAATATTCTTATTTTACTTTAGATACCGAGAAGAAATTCGCAGAGTTAATTATAGTATATCCATCTCTCCATTGCATTCAACTTCCATTATTGATTTACTTTAACACATTTCCTATTGATTTTGTATGAATAGTATGCGCTTGAGAATTTTTAAAGAAGTTAATTATTCACCTTCGTATCACGTTGTTCTTACCATTGTCTCAATTTGACACACTTTTCATTCATTCCATATAAATAGTGTGCTCCACACTTCAGTTTATTAGATTCAGCACGACGACGCGAGTAATCTCATTTAATTTTAGAGTACCGTTATCAAGCAAGGAAGTTGCAAAGATAATTCATCCTTCTATAGCATCGAGCCACTATCATTGCGTCGGTTTGGCACATTTTTCACTGGTTCTGAATAAATAATGTGTCGCGTGCTTCGTTTTATTAGTTTATAAACGACACGAGAGAGAGAGAGAGAGAGAGAGAGAGAGAGAGAGAGAGAGAGAGAGAGAGAGAGAGAGAGAGACAGAGAGACAGAGAGTATTCTTATTTTACTTCAGGTGTCATTTTCAAAACGGAAAATTCACAAATATAATTCTTCATTCTTTGCTGGTTCTGAATGAATAATGTGTCGCGTGCTTCGCTTTATTAGTTTATAAAGGACGCGAATATTCATATTTTATTTCAGATGTGATTTTTTTCAAAACGGAAATACACAAATATATTTCTTCATTTTTTTACATCAATGTAACATATTCTCCAAGATTTTGAAAAAACAATATAATTGCACATTTCATTAATTGGGAACGAATATTATGTGAAGTTGAAGTTCCATTTTTAATGAAGCAATTCACAGAGTGAGTTATTCATATTTCCGTCGCATTTGTCTTTTACCATTTAGTCAATTTGACACCGAAGGACAAATTGCGTCGGGAAAAGCGAGAGACGGACGAGGGTTAAGGAATAATAATGTCGTACGTGTGCAAGAAGGAAAGCATTAACAAGAGATCGACTACCCACGCAAGTGTACGCGAAGGAAATACATGTGCCCACCTAAATCGAAATCGCTGACCGAATAATTTCCTTCAGATACATTACCGGCTAAACGTACGAGACCAGGTCTCTCTATTTACGAACAAGGGAAATCTTATTCCGCGGAAGATTAATGAAACTCGTACACCAAAATCGAGCGAGTACTGTTCGTGTACAATGGCTGTAGAAAGTATTACTACACTGATGAATTTCAAACAAAGTTTTATAAAGTTCTAGTTTATTTGTACGTGAAACAATGAATCTCAAACAAGGTTTAATAAATTTTCAGTTTATATAATAAATAATATTCGTGAAACAATGACAATCTCAAACAAGATTTCATAAATTTTCAGTTTATTAAATAATTGTTCGTAAAACAATGAGTTCATATATAGACCGAACAATGTAGTTTCATCATTAAACAATGCAAAATAACGCATTGACAACGCAAAAAAAATGCAGGAGGGCTACATGGACATTTATTAATAATTTTAGATGTTTTTGTAATCATTTGAATGAGTCAAAAGTAATACAAAGTAGCTCAAACATGTCACTAAACCATTTTGTAATAAAGACCCCTTTTGTTTTTTTTAAATTTAAATTTATTCTTTTATAAACAAATTCGAATTTTAAATTGTCTAATGATTTTTCGGCCATTCTGAACAACAGTATTCTTGAATTCTTTAAATGGTTATACTAGTTTGCATCATGAAATCTGCAATCTATTTATTATTATAAATACCTCATTTGCTTTTTTTATAATAGAAAAAATTGCTAAAGGAATACTATGTATGTAATGTACCATAATGTAATCAAATAATTTTATATTATAAATGGGGTATATATATATATATATTTGTCATCATAATGTAAGCTAATATAAAGACCAATTCCATGATCCAAAAAAAGAAAATGTAAGTAGAATAAAATTTGTTTGTTTTCCGCAATATTTATGTCTTTGATTTAACAATATTGTTTCTTGTGGCAACTTCTCCTATCATAAAAAAAAACAGGTGACATATTCGATGTCTATTATATTGATAATGTTGTTCACTCGGCGCATACGATTAATAATAAATTATTCATTTTACAGAATATTAATTACCGGTAAAATTTGCGAGATTAACAGAAATACACGAACAGTACTTCTGCAATTGCTTAACAAGATAATAATGTTTGTTACAAAAATATAAGCTACCTTAATTAATATTTCGTAGAATATTATTCCACTCGTCAACGAGAGAATGCTTTCCGTCACGTTTGGTAGAACTTCGGTGGTTTCTAATTTTACGTCCCGGATAATTCCACGAATGCTTAATAGGATTAATATCCGGCGATTGCGGGGGAGTTTCTAAATATGCTGGTGCATTGTGTACGATCTACATTCTTGTATTGGACGCAGCATGCTCTTGGGCCGTTATCGTGTACGAGAGTAAAATTGTCTTTAATTCACATTTCCTCGGCATTAGACAGAATATCGCGTTTTAAAATCTCAATATAAACTCGGAGGTTGATTATTTCGTCAATGAAGTGTAATATGCAAACTATGGCAGTACTACCGCGGTGTTTTCCGGCTGGTAAAATGTTTTCGCGTATGAAAGAGATGCTGAATTTGGACGAGAGCGAGAGTGGTGTTCGGACGTCCGATTTAGCGGTTCATTAAGATTTTAGCACATGGAAGATTAAGAATATAAAAATGTAGGTCGCTGGATTCGTTTTAACATCAGCTACATTATGAAGCCAAGAATATGTATGTTGAATTTTAAAAATTAAAGGTGACGTTAATCTTTTACAAGATAAACATTTCCGAAATATTTTTCGTATTGAAATTTGTAGACCGCTAAATGTTGATTAACTTTTGTTGAAAACATTTTTTGTCTCATTATCGGAACTGCCTTAAAAATCATGTTCAGTTTTACAATGAAGAATCCGTAATGGTATTCAGAAAACAATTATGAATGAGATTTTGTATCGTGAGTCGATAGTATCAAATAAAGCTAATAGGTAACGAGATAATAAACAATTTTCCGTATGTAGTCACTAGACTGTGGATCTTTTTGCAAAATAAAAATGTCTGCGTCGATTCAAAGACACAGAGACTAAATAAAAATGTCTTCCTCCTTTTAATTATTTTTTTAAACTGAAGCTAATACACGTTGATGTTCTTAAATTTTTTTAAATACGTTCACTGCTTTAACACTAGAACTACCGAGCACTAAATGCAATTGGCATACACTGCCTTATAATAATGACAATTTAGATTTCGTACCAGTTTTACTTAAATATGTACTTGAATAGAGAAGTTTACTAAAAAAATTTCTCAGGAAAACGTACTTATAATTTTAATACTTCCAAAGAAACAAATCAGGTGCAAGTCATTTGCACCGTAGTACTACATAGTTCTAGTGTAGTTCTAGTGTTAAATCCGCAGTCTAGTACTCGCCATATTCAGATTGAGGGACACCAGTTCGAGCACCTACTAACTTTCAGATATTGAAGATGATTTAGCTGGAAATTTCGTGTTTCCGCAACAGTTATCCGAAATTTCCTAATAACTGTTTTAAGAACCGATACTATAGTTTTCAAGTCATCAAATAGTAACTATCCATATACTTTTGAGCACCTCTGCAGAGCACCATCTGCAGAGATTACAAATGCTGCACGAATCCCGCCGAACCCTGACCCACAAACTTCCCTCGGAAGTTGTTACAAAACCATAAACGCCTGCCACCTTTTCGTCACCGAGTTCAGATCGTCGCATCGCATGACGACGAGCGAGAGAGTGAGCGTAGATGCAGGTGATGATAGGACGCGTCGCAGCGATTGATAATAGAAATACGAGAAGGATCGGGTCGAGGGCGATGGCGCGGGGGCTAGTGCGAGGGCGATGCCACATCGAGGGTGAGAGGACGACGAGAGCACGAGAGCACGAGAGCACGAGAGCACGAGAGAAGAAAGAGAGAGAGCAGAACCAGAGAGTGAGAAAGAGAGGGGCTAGGAGTGAGTACAACGAGAGGGTGAGCGCGAGAGAGGATGAGAACGAGGGATACCATGAAACGTGCCGCACGATTCGAAGGAGCCGGCTAGCCTGCACGGACCAAGGGCTGAACACCCGGAGAGTGGGGCGGCGGGAAGCGTCGCGACGCTTCTCGGTAGCGCCAGGAACTAAAAGTCCGGGCGACGCGACGTGCCAGTGTTCAGCCCGCGATCGTCGCGAGCGTACGCGTACCTTTTGCCGGGTTTGTTCTGTCGCGTCCGTGCGCCCGCTCTCCTGTGACAACTATACCGCAGTATCACGCGTGTTTTAATCGACGACAATCATCAGCAATCATCCGCAACAGTTCTTCCGTGCGAACGACAAAGAGCGCTGGAACTTTCGCTCAGCGCGCGCGCGCGCGCCTTTGGAAAACGCTAACTTGATCAAGGTTATTACTCGAAGATTGTTCCTTTCTTCAGTGTTGGGCGAATGAATTGACATAGTCGTATGGACCACTAGCGATCCTCAAAAGTTACACACAAATGTACCGTTGCTATCATTGGTACCTCGGGGTGCGCGCAACTGTGGTCGCGAAAATGTTGCTGAGGGTGGGAGCGACCGTTCTGTTGAACTCTTTTGATTTAACAACCCCCAAGCTCTTACACTCTGCTACTGCTGACTACTGGTGGCTATGATCATCCGTTAGGATTGATAAAATTGCACTGGTTCACTGTTCTAATCGGATTATTTCAGCTATAGAAGCTGATTGCTAAGCTGATTAGCAACTTCTATGCTAGCTTCCACTTTCGCGAATGTTTTGAAACGCGATATAATTTTTGTAGTCGCCTGTTAGGATTGACACAGTCGCATTGGTTCATTCTTTTAACTACTACTGTGTGCAGCTCTAAGCTGATTAGCTAACCCCGTGCTAGCTTTGTCTTTCTCGATTGTTTCGAAAGGTGAAATAAATTTTGTAATCATCTGTTAGTTACTTGCATAGTAACTTCTTCTTCTTTCGCGATTGTTTCGAAAAGAGAAATAAATTTTGTAATCGTCTGTTAGGATTGACAATCGTATTGATTCTCTTTTTTAACTGGACATAGCACTACCTCCTCCTTTTTCTTTCGCGATTGTATCACAATAAATTTTTAAATGATCTGTTAGATTTGATGAAATTGAATTCGCAATTCTAGCCGGGCTATTTAACAGGGCTATGTACAGCTCTAACCCGATTACTAAGCCGATTAGCTATCTACCTCTATGCCAACTTCTTCTGCGATTGTTTCGCAGTTTGTTACTTGTTTGAAGAAACGTACAAAGTGATTGACACATAGTATAATGTCTGGTAGCAATTCTTGAAGTATATGAGAGACAATTAAGACAGTTGAAGTATGACAGAACGGGATGGGCTAGCACGGCCCCTACCTCTGATAGTGGAGTATCGCACTTCCGAACCCCGCGGTCTCCGTTTCTCGACGTCTCCTTTTCAACAACCGCGGGAAACGGATAGATGTAGTCCATCGATAAATCTGGAAATGGTGTTAAGGGTTTGCCATGAATAACTCGTGCGTAATCGTTGTAATAAATCTACGGACTAATTTCATATGTAAAACGGGATTGTTCGAATCGATCGCTGGCTCCCGCGATCCTGAACGTTATTGCGCGCGGCCTAGGGGTTTGCACTCTCAACGGCTCAATCTTTGACTTGGACTTTAGACCACCGAACGTCATTTCGAGACGAAGCTCACTTCATGTCTCTTCGTGTCTATTACATCCACCCTCAGATAATAGTCGTCGTGAAACTGTTGAAACTGGACATTATTGCCCGCAGCAGCTGAATCTTTAACTTACTTTACTGAAAGTGGTATCAAAATTGGAAATTACTTCACAATTTTTTACTTGTCTAATTGAAAATATAATGATACACCTCGGGAAACTGGTAGGTCGCTATTTTGGACATTATTGTGCACCGATTTTTCACTGTCAACAGTACAATTTTCAAACTCACTTCTCTAACACTCATTTCTACACTGCGGATTTTACGCATTTATGACAAACGTGTCACAAAACAATAGAAGGATTTAAAGAATTTGAAACGTCTGTAATGTATGAAATGTCTTCCATTAGAAGATGTCATTTTAAATTTCGTGCTATTTTTTATTTGTGAAGATTAGAGTTGTCACTCTTCGACACGTGGTTAGTAATTGTATTAATTATATAAAAAAAAAACAAAGTTTTCACCATTTAAAATGACAGGTCTTAATAGAAGATCCTATATGATTTTCACCTGATTGTTTATCACAATTGACGCAGAAAATGTTTGTATAAAGATCCGTACTATTCGTTGCGCGCCGGTGAAGAGGGCTGCAAAATGAAGATAATCTTGCAATTGAAGAACATGCACGACCAAAAAATTCAACTGTTATACGATCAGGAATATTCATTGAAGACGTTGATTACAATGGCACAATCGATAAATTCGTTTTACAAAAATTGCGTTTGTTTAATTACTGTTAAAAATCGGACATACTGCCGGTAGATGATCATAAAATAATAGTCGCCAGGAAATAAGCGTGTCGCGCGTCGGTGTTCGGTTCGCATATCTAGTGAATTCTTACTTTCCAGGCACCGTTTTTAGGTCGTTTCCGTTTCGATTTCTTCCGCAGAACGAGCCGAAGGGTTCGGAACAGGTTCCCGGGGGGTCGGGGACGTGACTCCGTTCGAAAATCTCCGGCCGTGATACGAACGCAGCAGCGTCCGCGAATTTCGGAGGACTGTGTGGGATCGGTAACGGGTCCGCGGCTTAACGAGTTCAACGAGTTTTTCCCGGTCGACCGTTTAGTAATTGGGGATCCAGCGGCGCGCGGAATTTCCGTCGATACGATACTTTTATCGACAAATTAATCTGTATCGATTGGCCGTGGGGGCCCGGCCGGCACGGGACAAAGAAGCTTGTTTTCTTTTCGCGCGATCCGCCACCGCACAGCCTCCCGCACACACAGACCCCACCCCCACAGCTCTACCCTGGCCTACAGGTGTTTCGAAACACGCCCATGCAGAGCTCGATCCCGGTATCTCAATTTCTGGTTGCGGGAGTTCAGTGACGAACACCAGCCCAGATAAATCAATTTGAATTCTCAGCGCGAGCGAAGAGCGCGGATAAACAGAAATTGAAAGTTTCGACGGCGCTGCTGTTACTGCTATCCAGTCCGAAAAGCGACCAATCAGTTTTTTCCCGCGTTTATTCGCATTTATGGAGATCGATGGCTCGGGTTACTTCGCGAAACCAGTCGTTAACCCAGAGTGCTAACGATCTCTCTCGCAGCCTCGAATGCTATCGCGGAATCTTTGACATTGTACCTTGACACGCGTCGGTGCTGTTATCGCGCAACTTTGACGGGGTTTGAGGAATGTTAACTGTTTGGTAACGGGGCTCCCTTGATTATACAAGCTGCGATGACGTGGCTCTGTGTGTTTGCGAATATTATTCCGAACTCCGAACAGCAGAATTGGATGGATACTTACCAGGGACATCGTTGCTTGTGACGACAGGTTTTCACTCGAGGAGCTTTTCGATTTTTAACTCGATACTAGTATATACTAGTACTTTATTCCAGGCTCGATTTCGCACCGAAATACTAACTGTCCCAGCAAGCATATACATAACGATTGTCTGATTAATGGTTTCACCGTGTGTCTTTCAAGTAATGGCGCTGATATTGACATTATTTGTGACATTTTCCCGATTCAAACGACTCCAAACACGATACCATTTGGATCGCGTTCACGCGTTTAATTCGCGATATAGGAGAACCTCGATTATCCGAACTGATCAGCTAACACCGATGATCAGTAGACTATGGATTTTATGCATTTATGAAGAAAATGTGTAGGTGAAACATAAAACACAGTAGCAACATTGAAAGAAATTAGAGTTAGAAGTTAGAATTTAAATTTTATAGCGAAAAACGAAATGCATATTTGGCCCCTATGTCCTGTAATTAGTGCAGAAAATGTGATTTTGCATGAAGATCTGCAGTCTAATGATCAGTGTGAGCGTGACATAACTAAATAGAAAGCAACAAAATGGAAATATTGGTCGTTTCCTAAGCTCGAATCAATGTCACATAGATAATTATTATTTTCTAAAGAAATGGTTCCCTTTGGTTTAATGCTGTATGCAATAATAAAGAGCATTATCGCTTCTTTACAACATACTCAGGTTCACGTTGTCCTATGGGAATTATATTCGTTTACGTTGGAAAGAGGTACGACAGAATGATAGGTCATGGCGAAGAAAAATGATAATCTCATTCAAAAACAAATGTTTTATTCATGCTTCACTACCCCGTTCATTTTTCTTTTCTCTCTGCTAGTTTCTATATCCTTTTTCGTAAGCTTCTGTATGGTCTTTCTTATAAATTTTATAGAAATCGAGTATGTACCACCCTTCTTGAATAACAATTTTCAGTTCTTGTAACGAATCGAATTGTTTCGCAGCGGTACCCCATACATTCTCAATAATTTACGCTGTGGATCTTCACGAGGAATCTTCTACCCCGAATACAACAAATGAAAATTGATTCCCTTTTTCATTCATTTGGTAGGTTATTTTATAAATGAATTTTATAATTTCTTTACCAGATGTTTTTCTTCCCACGCCTTCTTGCTTCATTTTCTGGTTCGTCAGTTTTCTACATCTTCTCACATGCTCAAATCTTTTTGAAGTACACTGATATTCTACTAAACATTCTAATGCAATTTGTTGCAAACTATCAGGAAATTTCCTGGTTTTAAACACGCTGCAACTTACAGATAAAAATATATTGTGAACAACTAGATCAACTAAAAAGATATAAAAACACAAACGTCTATAAAACAAAAACTGATTTCGTACGACAAAATGATAGGATATGCTTCACAAAAATATGTTATAAACTACCAGATCAGTTAAAGGATATAAAAATGCAAATGTCCATGATATAAAAATTGATTTCGTACAACAAAATGATATGCTTCATGTTTAAATCGATGTCCGAAAGACAGGACGGATTCAGTTGAAATAAAATTGTGAGTAACTGTGTGTTTCATCAATAGTGTATTAAACAATTGGTTAATAAAAAATAGTGTGACAGAGATGAAAAGGACCGTGAACTTCGGAAAAGAAGTTACACAAGTTGACCGAAAGTTTCAAAATGAATACATAGCTGGAAACCCGTAATTAGAAATGTGTTACAAAATCCTGGAGATTATGGTAGAAAGAAGGTGCAAGAGATCGTCCAGGGACCATGAGTGATCGCGCAGTGCGGGCAGTTTTAAAAGTTGCGAAGAATTCTACGTTAACGCGTCGAGTTGCACGGGAAACAGGTGCATCAGCTAACGTGTAACGCATTTTGCAACAATCTGAGAACATTCGTGGAAGAAAATTGGAAATAGGACCATCTTTAATGCAGAAACATATCAACGATCGAATGGAATTTACTCGGGAATGTGTGCAATGGAAGAAAAGATGGAACACAGTCATGGTCGGGGATGGAAAAAAGATTTACGCTTCTACATATATGGTTATATAATATGGCAGATTTTGGAAACTGTTGGATACAAAGCGAAAATTCAAAAAGTATTTCTCGAGAAATTTACAATAAATCTGGACACATTTTAAACTTCCTAGACTATTTGTGCACGATACAGCAGGTAAAAAATTCAGGACATATTTTTAATGGAAAATTACACAAATTCCGTCGGCTCTAAAAACATTGAAAAATTTTGTTCGTCAATGAATCTTCCGAGGATTTAAAGATTGAAGCCTTACCTTCATAACGAAATAAAAAATCTTTAGTATTGCCAAAAATGACAAAACTTGTTCTCCACTTTTGCTGTATAAAACAGTGAGAAAAAAACAGTACATCAATTTTCGAGCAGACTTCAATCTTCAAATCTGTGGAAGATTTATTCACGGAAAACATTTGTTTAAATTGTGACAGAGTTTTCAATTCATAGTATCTTTAAGAAAAAGGAACTTCAGGTTCTCGCCCACTAGATTTTGCAAAGCTATCGTACAAGAAAATGAAGAAGGGCGTGCAAAAGTAGAGTCTTCAAGCTTTAAAATGAGACCAGATTTGTTGATCTACGATTATTTTTGACGAAATTACAACAGGTTAAACATTATCGATTTCCCGAGAATGGGAACTTTGAAATATTTTTTGAACTTGCTGTACATACAATAGATCAATTCATCTAAAAATCTCCGAGTGGCCAGACACTTATGCAGTGTATTTTCCGGAGCATCGGGCCACGATTTCGCCGGGAAACGAATTTCGAAAAGTTCTCGGCTGGATATTCTCGAACAAAAGTTCCTCGAATGAGCGTACTGTAGCGAGTCCGGGTAACTTTTAACGATTATAAATTTTCTCTCCTCCGTCCGCAAGTTCGCAGAGCGTACGCATTGACCGTTTCTTTTCCCGCAAAAATGATTACGGCGAGGCCGGCTGATAGGTTTCCCGGTGATTAAATAGGAAATATTAATAGGCTCTCTCTGGATCGAAGCGACGACGAGTCCAGCGAAGATAGAAACGCAATTGATATTACTACGCGATGAAAATGTAATGAGTCGCGAAATGTACGGTACCTAATTTATTCACGCAGTAACCAAATATTATTGGACAAATTATCGGGGCCGATTCGCGAAATTCATCCCATCGAAGCTCCGCTTTCACAAATAACGCGTGCAGCCGCGGACGAGGCTCGCGAAAATTAGCGAATTCGATTAGCACGACCGCCTATTTTCTTCCACAACGAAAAGATATTTTATTTAACACTCCTTTTAAATTATTTAGTTTTGCACAGGATGATAAACACAAATGGATTATTAGACTGTGGATGTTTATGCGAATTAAAAATTTTCTAAATCAGCTTTAAGAGATGGAATATATAACTCGTGTAACTTTGATTATTTTTACCTTAGAAAAATCACATACGTATTTCAGATACTCGTGAACATACGTGCAAAATCCTAATGCAATACGCTTAACGGTTCTCCCAGAAAAAATTCCTAAAACCGGTGAAAAAATGGCACTCAAAAGCAGAACACTCCCTTAACTCGAGGTTTTTGCTCGGCCCGTTGCGAACTTCCCATGGAGGAAAAACTTACTCGGCTTTATCCATAATCTATGATCCAAGTTCGCCGCTATTAAATCGAATTTACTTGTACGTCTCCTCACGTTTCGGCTCGGACGAGTTTTACTGGTCCGAAGCCCGCGGAACGGCCGCCGAAGAAGGGTTTACATTCTCCCACCCCTCCCGGAAAGTAGAAACCAATGAATTTATTGGTTCCCCCAAGAAAGTTCCATGCTTCTTTCGGGGGAAGAAAGGGCAACCTGTTCCACTGAAGAAACAGCAATTCGTCCCGGTCGTTCCCGCCGCCGGACAGATTTGTCACCGAAACTCTCCGCGTGTTCTCCTCCGCGTTAAAATATGCGGCGAATGTCCGGCCGACACACCCTCGCATTCGCCAATGGAATTTTCGACAATTTTCCGGGCATCGCATACCGTTCGCCATGATCGCCACACATCGTATTTCGTATCGACGCCTACATATTCGCACACTATGCGCTTTGATACGGATGCACAATGATGACTAGCCCGTGAATCTTCGAAAATAAAAATGCTCTACCCAATTGTAAATAGCAGGGTGAAAATTTTATTTTGTGATTTTAAGAAGTCGGAAGTGTAATGCAACTACTTTCCGAAATTCTTTTATTTTGTCCATTGTTTTAAGCTTAACAGATGATCACGCTTATACAATTATGTTGGAAGGAAAATTCTGCCGTATTTTAAATAAGCAGGTAATTTTGCTTGTAAATCAAAAACACGTCATTGAATAATATTAATTAACATATATTGTTATGAATTGATTCAAATGTTTTCTTTAAAATACGACAGAACTTTCGGAAAATTCGGAAGAAAATCACAGTTGTGCACACCATCAGATAATATGTTCATGCTTTTTTTCGTAATTTTTCGTCGAGCAGAATAGAAGAAATAAATTATGTATTCGTTAAACCGTGTTCAGCCTATGACTACCCTTAGATACCGACTTGAAACTTGTCGCAAAGGGTTTTGTTGGGAGTAAGATTTTCTGTTCGAGAGTATGCAAGATCTTTGCAAGCGAGAATCCGCGAAAACGGGAAATCCGTTAGCTCGTTTTCTATTTCGTCGAAGTGAGAAACGTCATAAGTGGAATCCAAGGGTCTCGGAGTCGGTTTCCCGGGGGCGAAAAACCTTATTAAAGGGCGACATCGGCATCGTTTGCATTATCCCACTAGTTCGTGTTCCATCGACGAAAGTTACAGCGCGAAATCGAATTTGCTAATACGGCTAGCTGCCCAGAGGGACTCTGTTCACCGACGTTTCCCGGGTTATTCAACGGCGAGGGGAACCACTCCGGTTCCCAACAACTTATTAACCGCGAACGTTTACAAACGCGTCGTCTTATTGCAAACCCTTTCATCGATTTCCATCGAAACCCGCTCCTTTTCGCGAAACTCCTTTTCCCCATCCCAAAAATTAAACCACAGTGAAACGAGCTACGAGAATTCCCTGTGTTGTTTCTCACTAGGAATCATTTTCGGAAGAACTGTTATGCCTTTTGCGTTAGGATTTTGCACATGTATTTATGGGTAGTTGAAATATACAAGATATTTTTTTTTGGAAGTTCAACGAAACTGGACCTGCCTTTGTTTTTGATATTTTAGGAATTTTTCAGAAGAACTATTCGATATTTAGCATTAATATTTTAAACACACATGTATTGATATTTGAAGCACTGAAATCATTTTTTTTTAAGTAGAAACAATTAAAGTTATATGAGTTATATATTTTTTATAAAACGTGTTTTAACGGGACATTCTCAACGTTGCAAAATTTAATCATTCTTATGAATTTTTTCAATGTGATGGTACGTCTAACGTTATAATCTTTTGTTGTGATCAATTTAGCTATTTTTCCCCCATAAAGAACAATTTTTCAACACACTAACTACTTCCAGTTTATTCAATCAGATTAAATTAAGTAATAATATATTAATATTAATATTTTTAATAATTGTTCTAAATTGCAAAGAATGTAACAATATCTTAATTTTGTCTAACATCTTCACAATTTGGCATAAATGCATACAATCCGCAGAGTACTGATAAGAAATTTCTGTGACGTTTGTTCGTTAAAAAAAACAGTCTAATAATTCGGGTTATCATTGGCAGTCCCGGAAAAGAAAATTAGGGAATAGTTCATAAATGTATGTATAATCTACAAAATTTGGTATTCGTGATTTTGCGGACACCGTGGTTCGTTAATCGGCGGGCGAATATTGAAAATTCGCGCGAGATTCGGAATACTTGCGGTTTCGTTCGCGCAGAACCGGAAACTAATTTGTCGTACAGTGGAGCGGGTCATTCAGGTATAGTGGCCGTGAGTGAAAGTTTTAAAATTCAATCTTCTCGGAGCCGACGACGCGGCGCCGAGCCGCGTCTATTAATTTAGCCGGCTAAATATGTTATGAAATATCGATCAATGTACAGAACAACGTCCAGACTCCTTACTCGCCTGTCTCTCTCCCTCTCTATCTCCCTCTCTCTCCCCCCCTCTCTCCCTCTCCCCCTCTCCCATTCTTTCTCCCTCCCTCTCTCACTCTCTCTCCCTCTCCCACTCTCTCGGCATCTTCCTCTCCAACACTCTCTCCCTCTCCCTCGCCCTCTGCCACTCTCTCATCCTCTGCCTCTCCCACTCTCGCTCGCTCTCTCTCGCCCTCTTCCTTTTCCTCTTCCTCTTCTTCTTCATCTTCCTCTTCTTCTCCCTCTTCCTCGTCCACTTCCTCTCTTCCTCTTCCTCTCTCTCTCACTCTCTCTGTCTCTCTGCCTTTCTTCCATACCGCCATAATGCACTTATACATATTTCTGGGACTGGTGTGCTCATGATTCTAAATGAATGTTCTATATGTATAACATGGATGAATAACGGGGGCGTGTATTTAATTTTCCGTCCGACGAGCGTGAAGAGTTTAAACATTTTAAACCAATGGAATAAAAATTTTTCAAAACTCGCGAACGTTACGGCGAATCGAATTACCACGTATCTCTCTCTCTCTCTCTCTCTCTCTCTCTCTCTCTCTCTCTCTCTCTCGGATCTTTGCGCCGTTGAATTATATTTTGTCGGCCGGTTGTTTTTTATTGGCGCCAGGCTGAAAAAGAGGCGAAATTGCCGAACATTTATCCTTTGGGTGTAATTCGAAAACAGTGATAAAGTGGATCTTGAATTTATCAGTTTTTATTCACGAGGGTTCGACTAGTTCGTGATATAGAGCCGTGAAAGACCATAAAAATCTGCGCGCGAACGATAAAATTGAAATATTAAAGAGTATTTGTTTAGAATTAACAGTGGAAAGGGGGAAGGGGCAATGATGTTTATTAAATCGTGGCACAAAGGAGCATTAAGTAGAGCGAAATATTGGATCGTAATGTACAGTTCCGCTGTACTCGATATTTCTTCATTATAATCAGTTTCTTCTTTTCATAAAGCGACTCTTTTATTGGCAGCTCTACAAGTGGCTTCTTAATCTCGCGCTGGTCACAGCTAATATGAACTTATAATAGATCATAAGTAAACTGCGGATTTTGTACATTTATTAAAAAAATATTGTTCTTGACTACTTGTAGTCGAACGCGTATCATACTTATATTACAACCTTACAGTTTTGCGTTAATGAAATTTAATGGGTTGGCAAATAAGTTCGTTCGGTTTTTTACACTGGAATAAATCACAAAAACCGAACGAACTTATTTGCCAACCCAATACTTGCTGTGTAAATGCATTTTCTTTATTTCTTAAAGGATTTTTCTTTATTTTGACCGTGTATTCTGTCGACTAGTGCACGCGAATGGTTCGGCCAAGGAACACATTGTTATAATTTTATGTTTCGCAGTTGGTTACCTTTCCGTTCTTTCTCTTGGTCGTTTGCTACTTTTAATATTTATTCTCGATAATATAATGGTTTCCACTTATTATTGCTTGAAATTAAACGATTTAAACGCATTCGGTTGGTAATAAATTGCGATTGGTAAATAATAGACTGCGGATTTTACGCATTTATGACAAAACCGAGTTGCAATTTAAAGCATCTGGATTAAACTGGATTAAAAGAATTTAAGAACATCACTGTATCATATGGTAGTTTTGTAATAAATTATGAAGATTTAAAAGGCATATACGGTGCTGGGGAAAATAATAATTAAGGCACTGCACATATCCATTTGTAGGATTTATATTAAAAATGAATTAACAAATGTGCAAGTTGTTAAAATTTAAAGAATATATATTGTCATAATAAGTTTTAATTTTCGTTTATTACAATAAGTTTTTGTTTAATTCCAATTATCTACATTTGTAACGAGTCACAACTAAATTGTTAAATTGTTGAACCACGAATGTGATGAGTAGAGATTACTCTGTTATTAGCAGTCCGATCGAAAATGTTTTTATCAGCTTTTGCATGGTTTCAAGAGAGCTTTAACGTGATTACAAAAAATTTTTCGTCAACTCTTTTTAAATGTTTTTTCAAGGTCACCTTGAATTTTTTGCAAATAGACATATAATCTTTACGCCTATCTGTTAGAGGATTTCAAGGCGAATTCTTAAACGTATCATACCATTTAAAAAATTGCAAGAAAAGCTTTTTTAATTTTTTTTGTACAAAAAATTTGCTATAATCACGTAAAAGTTCTTTTGAAACCTAATCAAACCTAACCTACGTAGGTTTCAAAAGAACTTTCATGTGATTAAAGCAAATTTTTTATACAAAAGAAATTAAAAAAGCAATTTTTTGCAATCATTTTTGCAAATTTTCTAATGTTATGATACGTTTCCGAATTCGCCTGGAAATCCTCTAACAGATAGGCGTAAAAAAATTATATAATTGTTTGCAAAAAATTCAAGGTGACCTTGAAAAAACATTTAAAAAAAGAGTTGATGACAAATGTTTTATAATCACGTTAAAACTCTCTTGAAACCATGCAAATGCTGATAAAAACATTTTCGATCAGATTGCTAATAACAGAGTAATCTCTACTGATCACGATTCGTGGTTCACCCTGTATACTAATTGTTAAATATATTGGCAACAGAACGATGTTACAACCCAATATTTATATTCGAACACGACAGTAGAACATGCGTTTCACTGTTGAGTAAAATCTGCTGTACCTTTAAAGGAATACATTATTTTTAACTTGGACAAATTTAGCATGCTTCGGAAACGGTCTTTAATAAACCCACAAGGTTTCAAATCTGTAGCTTGAATATTTTATCTGGAAAAATAACTTTAATGGTTCAGTGGCAATCACAGTAGCATATCCCCTAAATAGACGGACAAGGTTGTGTAAAAGTACTCTGATAATTGCGTTTCGACTTCCTTCTATTTGCGTTCTTTAATCATTTATCGCCGAAGTTTCCTTCCGATCTTCAAACTATCCGTTATCAATTATATTAATTTAGGAGTAAGGGGTAATAATAATGCTCAAGAAACGTACTGGGTGTCCCAGCTAAAAAAGATCACACGAATATCCATCCAAGTTACACTAGTTCGACGTACACATATAATCGCAGAAACAATGTTTCCTGGTACATAATCGTTTGCTAACGAGGTTTCAAGGTCATCGATAGTCTCTTAAATGGAACCCTATGTTTTTCATTTGGTATTCTTATAGAGCATAAAAAGGCGAATCCAACAACTATAATAACCATACCATTACGATAATGTGGTAATAGTATAGCGCTATTATGGTGTGGCTATTATACTCATTCGACTGGTCTTTTTATGGTCGATAAGAACATGAAAGAAAAAAATATAAGGTTTCCTATAAAAAATACCAATGATCTTGAAATCTCATTAAGATTTGAAATGTCTTTCCATACAATAGTAAATAAGAGAAATAATTAACTGATCTCGTTTAACCGAGTCACATGAACGATTTAGTACCGAGGGAAAAAGACGTTCATATGAAATTGTATTATAAAGTATGACGTTTAAAATAACAATGAAGAAGTACGAGTATTCTGATAAAATGTGAGTGTCAGTCCGAACTTTCAAATTAAAAGTACAACGTATGTAATTTTCTCCTGTTCAAATTTAAACGTATATGTATATTCTCTTTTAAATTCAAATATCGAATACAATTGTTAATTCATTTTCAATATGAATTCTGTATGAATATGCAAAGTGTCGTATTGTTTCGTTCATATATTCCTGTTAACGTATTACCTACCGATTATTATTACTATGTTGATACCTATGCCACACATTTATGGATTTCTTAATAAATTTTTCAATGGCAGTAACAATTTCAAACCTAGAAAGTACTCTCAACTAATCAAAAAATTTTCTAAACTTCTTCTTGATAAAATACAGTTATTAAAAATCTTATTAACAATTCCCCGAAAACGTACGGCGGAGATTCAGTGAGGAACGAAGAGGGTACGAGCGTTTTTGCTATTCACTGTACATAATCGCGCTTACGATATCTCCCGAGCTCCTATTACCTCGCAAGAGACAGGGAAACCTCATTAAAAACTTTTCTCACTTGGAACTTTTGTCAGAGTTTCCAATTGCAGAAAGGACTTGGCATGTCAAAATACCGTTCCCCTTGCGTCGTTTCGAAGACGTGGTAAACATTCCAAAGAATGAAAAACGGTAACGTCCATGGCAGTCTAATCAGTCAGCCTTTGGGCTGCCACGCCGCGCCGCTGCAAATGAACCTCCTCTCTCTTTGCCTAGGAAGCGTCACAGTAACAACCCCGGAATCAAAATTTAAATTCCGTCGACGGCGAACCGGGTTAGATATACATTACTGCATTCTAAGTGATTACCTATATACAACACGGGCGGGAGTTATACATAGGTATAGCGCTACACCGTATAAACCCATTGTGATTTACATGTACCGGCTCGCGGACCATAATATTGGTCAAGTATTGTTTACGTGTTCGTTCAACAAGGTAATCCATTTCGTAAATATTTGCCGGGTAACGTGGAATGATCTCGAGCCTCTGGATAACGGGAAATAAAATAGTCTTTGAGTGGGGTGGCCGAGATTGTGTCCGGGCGACTCACAGTGGTCCGAGCAGCTGATCCAGATAGTTTATTTCATAGCGGTACCTAATGGTATTTAATGCATCTACATACATTACTTTCTAATGTTTAGCAATGCCGAAAATGTCGATATTAATGAAATTTAATCAAAATTACAATTAGAAGAAGCATTTAAAAATGAACATTTCGCATATTATTTGAAGGTGCAAGATGCTATTTTATGACAAGGGCACTTAGGTTTAAAAGGAAATATGGAAGCACGAAAATGAAGATGACCCGACAGTTGATTTGAACAAACATGATTCGCCCTTGAGTGGATTCTATAATATATTCAAACCTTCAAAGTCCCAAATGAATTTGATGACTTTCCCTACAACCACCACAATCTCTCGAACCCTCATTGATCACCAAATTTCAGCATGAAGTCCTGTGGAATTGCCGGCGATTTGTAGGCCGATGTCACATAAAAAGCAACACGGGGCCAGTAAACGTCCTTTAAAGTCGAGCACGAAGTTAGTTGGCAAGGAAGAGCGCCGCGATGGTTCATGCAATTAATCACTTAGCGGTTTTATTCAATTATGCCTTGCCGCGGGTCCAGAGTGCCAGGAGGAACGCGGGTAGCAGGAGGATTTAGGATGGCTTGCGACAATGGCGTGGGTCGAAAGGAAAGTTGCAGGCAAAGTGACAGAGCGAGACAAGAAATATCTCTCTCTCTCTCAACAGGAAGCACAAGCTCGAGTGCTATTTGATTTGTACGCGACGGTACGACACGTAGAGAGCAATACCCTAATCGAACGTAGAAGAACGTAGAGGCCAGAAGCTACATAGAAGAAGAAGAAGAAGAAGAAGAAGGTAGAAAAGGTACCTACGTGTCCGGGGTTCATCAATCATCGCCGATAAAATCGTTCAAAAAGTCGGCGCACCTTTTCAGGACGGCGTTTGCATATTTCGCCGTGGTGTTCTATGCGATCGGGGACGGCCGGATAAGAAGCGGAAAGTGAAAGAGAATGCAAAACTCCGACGCGGAAAGATAGGAAACGCGGGGGGCTTATCGGGCACCGAAAGAGCGGGTGTTTCTTCTCTCCCTCTTTCTCTCTTTCTTCCCTCTCATCGTCCGCCGGTTATGTTCCCGGTTTTAACAACCGATGACGCGCGAGACGCGCCCATCATCCGCGAAGAGAGGAAGTATCCGTTTCTCTTCTAGGCCCGAGCTCTTTTCGACTCCTTGTTCTTTACTCACTTACCGAACTTCTCGAGTTCCGGGCAAGTTCGCTCGAACGGAAAGACTGCAGCCGGAGATCGGTGGCACCGCGAGGCGCCTAACTTTTTGACTCCATTGGGTTTGCTTACCTGCCCAACTTTTCTGCACCCTTCCCTCTGTTCTCTTCCCCACTTTCTCTCTCTCTCTCTCTCTCTCTCTATCTATCTATCTATCTTTCTCTGTCCCTCTCAGTCTGCCTTTCTGTCTGTGACTTTCCGCGTGTGTGTCTCCTTTTCGTGGTTTACGTCTTTCATCGATACTTCTCGACGCGATTGGAAAAATCTTCGGGAACCTGGCCAGAGACCACAGGTGACAGGTATTCTTGTTTGCGCCCCACGGGGGACTTTAAACAACTTCGCGGATCTGCATAAAAGTTTCCGCCGGCACCGAAAAGTGAAATACTGGCGTGGGACAGGGAACTTTAGGCTTGCCGGTGGGGTTGTGCTAACGGAATCGCGTTGATTTATCGCGTGATATAGCTTTTTTTGTCTGTCGAAAAGTTTTGAGAGCGTTGTGTGACAGGTGTGGGAGAACTGAAGCTCGGAATTCATTGTTTGTTAGACTAATTTCAACCCCTGTACCGTTCCCCACAAATTCATTCATTTACTCTTTTTTCACATAGGGTGAATGCACTTCTGAGTGACCAGTTAAGAATAAGATCGTGATACAATGCTTTGATGCCACGTAACTGCCACATAACCTGTGTCCGTCCTAGTATATTCAGGAATAACGTGTTACAATTTGACGATTCGTCTACCAAATGACTGTTGAAAGTTCTAATGCAAAGTGCTTATTTATATGTATGTAGTCTGTTGAGAAGTCGCGAAGCTAGTGTCGAAAAATACGAAATTTGATTCAACGAAATTTAACAAAATTTGACAATATGAATTACATATAACTAACGCGTATTTGAGAAATGCTACATAACCTGCGCGAATATAAAAATCTCTCTTTATTCCATGGTGTCTAAAACTAGTATCGATAGCAGAGATGGGCAAAAATTTATCTAAAATTTTCAAATAAAAGATAAATGAAAGTTATCTTTTATCTGTAGTTATTTTCCTGAAATACATATTCGACACAGTTTATCTGTAAGATACTCTCCAAAAAATTTCATTTGACATCTGTAGGTTATCTGAGCTCGAAGTAATTGCGTATGCGTATTCAACGCCTCTAGCGGCGAGAAGTTATTCAAGAGGCACTATTGGGCACTATCCGTAAGATACAGCGTGAGAATTTTCAGTGTATCTTTCACAGTTATTTGAGAGTCGAAGCAGCGCCACCATGTATCTTGCGGTTGTATCCGTCAGATTTTGGCTATTGGAAATGTATTTGTGAGATTTCAATGGGACGATTTCATCTTAACCTTCAGATGTATTTGAAGCTCGACGTAGCAAGATGCTTTATTCAATTTTTTTATTCGTGACGAGTATTTCTCGATGCGACGTTGCCAAATCGTAATACTAAATGTGCAAATGAACGGTTTAAAAACTGTGGAGCTCATAGAACAAGGGGAGCTTGTAGGCTCCTAAAATTTCTTATTTTTGAAGGTTAAACGTTACCACGGTTATGTACGAAATATTGTAAAAGTTGTGAAGTATTGTCAATATTTAATTTTGTACCTCACACCATATAGATGCATTTAACTAAATACATACAAGTCATAAGTAAGGGAAGGAATTGGTAAAAGAAAGAAATAATATGTTATTAATAAAGTAATTCAGTTTATATTTGTCAGTAATATTTAAAACAATATTCTCTCGTCAAATAACATGATAATTGTTTATATTTGTTTGTTGTACATGACGAAAATTGTTTAAATAATAAATATTTATTTGTTTTAACAATCGTTTAAGTAATAAAATATTATTAGTTTACATATTTGATCAAATAATAAAAATTTAACTGTTTATAAACAATCGTTTAACGTATCTGGGGACATACAGACGTTATTTGGATGTACGGCTGGACATATTCAGAACGTTAACACATTACCAACCGGTGATTATTGCATAATTTTAAGAAATCTATGACATGGCTAAACACTTTTTAATGGAACCTTCAATGGCAACAGCAATTTTTATTGAGAACTAACAAGTCACCCACAATATCGTCATCTATCATAATACTTTCATTTAAGATTGCAATGTAAAAGAAAATTTCTATGCTTTCTTTTGGTACAGCACAATGATTGAAAATCCTATTAATAGGCTTCCGGTAGATAAAGTGTTAACAAGACATTTACAGGACGTTTATAGGATATTTAAATTTAATTTTAATTTAAAATTTAAATTGAATCAAAATTTCATTTATTACAAACACATTAGGTACATAGTATAATACAATACAATCGCGCATATACGTATAACACTAATATATGTATACAGTAATACATAACAATATATTTGTAACAATATACTTATCTATATGTATATGTATATTTATAACAATATATTTATTTATATAATTATAAAATATAAATTTTTAATTTTATTATTAAAAATCTCTTGAAACTGTTTTGTTTCTTTCCATGGTCCTCCGCTAATGTAAGCCACATCTGTATGGAAATACTATTTTCTTTCTGATGAACTGATGTTTTGGATATCTTCGCTGCATCTAAAAATTAGAATTTCTTGGTGAAAAGCATTGTCCAATAAACGGGAAGATTTTTAGCATGAATATATTAGGTTGGAGGGAAAGCTATGTCGTATTTTAAATAAACAGGTAATTTTGCTTGTAAATCAAAAACACATGTTAACTAGCGAGTCATGGGAAAACAGGAATTGACAGGTTATCTGAGAAATGACTACATATTGTAACAAATAATGAAAATTATATAATTGAATAATATTAAACATGTATTTTTATAAATTGAATCAAATGTTTTCTTTAACGCTAAACCTACCGAGCCTCAAAAGTAAGTGGTACACACATGTTCCCTTATAAAAATGATAAGATTGATTTTATTTAGACTTTGTATGGCTCCTATTGTAATATGTGCACTACTAAAGATATCTATACAATTGCTTCTTATGAAATCAGTATTATTAACTTCCTAATTGTAAAATAAAAAATCTGGAACTGGTCATCTTGACCGCTGTTGGTAGGATTAGTGTTAAAGTTAAAATACGCTAGAATTTTCTCTCCAACCTAATAATATTTTTGAATTTTCCTTTTGTCAGTAATGTTTCAATGTCTGAGAAAATAAATATAAAATAAAAACTTACCTGTGACAGTGACAAATTTCACCAACACAATGGCGTGACAGGTGGCTGAAGTTACCGAATCACTTACACACGCTTTTTATTAATTGGAATCATATTTATATATATATTTTTAATAAAAATTTATTTGTTTAAACAATTGCTTAAATAATAAACAGATATTTGTTTAAACATCTGTTTAAATAATAAAATATATTTGTTTAAACAATCGTCAAAACAATAAAAATCTATTTGTTTAAACATGTGTTTAAATAATAAAAATTTGTTTGATTAAACAATCGTTTAAATAATACAAATGTACTTGTTTAAACAATCGTCCAAATAATGGAACTCTATTTGCTTAAACATGTGTTTAAATAATAAAAATTGTTTGTTTAACCAATCGTTTAAATAATACAAATGTATTTGTTTAAACAATTGTTATAGTCCTTATTAGAGTATCCGAATATGGAATAATAATGAAAGTCACTGTAAATGTAAATACGTTCCTCGTATTACATTACATATGTATTACGTCGTGGCAACGTCGCATCAAGATCTCAGTGTATTTGAAATCAAATAAAGATTACATGTGATTTTCATCTCTTCCAGTTACTCGTCACAAATACAAGCGTCAAATAAATCGTCTGGCTAAATCCAGCTTCAAATAACGAATACAAGATGACGGATAAATCTCGCGCGACATCTGGGGATTCAAATAATCCATATGATTACGAATCTATTTCTTCAAATAAAATCTGACGGATAACTCTGCAAGCAAGTTAACGACAGATACAACCGTAAGATACATCGTGGCGCTGTATTCGACTCTCAAATACAAGTCGAAGATAACCAGAAAATCGTCGGAGAGACAGATGAATAAACTCTCCAAAGCGCAGCGCTCGACAGATGAAGTTACAGATACATTGTGGCGCTGCAATCGACTTCGACTACAAGGCAAAAGATACAGGTTATTTTATCTAGAACGTATTTGAATAATTTTGTATTTAGATACTGCCCATCTCTGCTTAGAGTATACAATGGTGTACATCTATGGTCTATGGCAGTGTCACGGAACGGTTCCGGTCAGCACCGATCGGACAAACGTTCTGTAAAAAACTATTATTACAGTATTATTGTACTGAACGGAACTGTTCCGTGTCTGAGCGGATAGTATGAATCGTCTTTAATTCGTTTAGTATTGTATCGACGCCGTGTTACACCAAAATTAACTCGGTAGAAATGCAAGTGTGTTAAGCAAGTCTAATAAACAGTGCAATGTGGAAACCGTGTTATAAGCATATCGTGATATGAGAGAATTGTCATAATTTTTGCACCCTGTTGTATATCGAAACCGTGTTAAAAGAAATTCACAATTAGAATTGCGTTTAAGATTATTAAATCGTGCTGTGTGGAAACTGTGTTACAATATTATATCATGTTGTATCGAAATTGTATTTTCAAAGTACAGTGTTACAAGAGGGTTGTAGGTAAAAAGGTAAAAATGTCTGCCTTAATGCAGTATGTCCGAAAAATGTCGAGCTTCCTTAAAACGGGTGATTTTTGACATCATTTGAAATAATTTTTCCACGGACCAATCAGAGCGCGTCTACTGCGACGAATATCCGCTGAGCGGCGGGCGCCGTTGAGCGCGGCACAGGCATTGGCCGAGCCGGAATCCGCCGAACTAGACGCGCTCTGATTGGTCCGCGATTTTCCGTTAATAACTCTTGAACGAAACCGTGGAGAACAGTTTCGCAATGGGAAAAGTTGCTGTACATGACCTCAGGAACCACCCCAGAAACCCGTTTGAAGGTTTTCCGACGTTTTTGGTACTCCCTCTACGATACACCTGTAGATTGTAATATAAATTCATATACAACAACGTAATACAATATCATTTCGTTTCACAGAATGATCGAGAGAGCCGGGCCCAAGTGCACTAGCAGGACGACCAGTAGTAACCGTGAGATGTGACTACCAGATTCCCGGGTAGTATCTAATGGAGAAGGGACGAACACGAGGAATTCGTAAACAATGAAAACGGCCGTGTTTCGGAAAGTGAGCGTCAAGTGATATGAATGAATACAGGATCTTTCGTGACGTTAAACGATCGAGCCACGGCCACGCGGAAACAAATACCACCGATTAACCGGCACGCGATACGCGATACACGATACACGCCGAAAACGCGATTAAAATCGAGTGCGCGGTCGCTGTTTTCTGTTGTTCCGTTCACACCGAGACCAAGGAAGCGAGATCAACATACAGAGGGGGTCGCTCGTTGGATTCCCGTGCAAAAGTGAAACAAAACTGGATACATCGAACGAAGGACACGGACTCAAAACCGGAAACGAGAGGAGAAAAATGCGGTGTCACGTCCTCCTCTTTGGTATCGTCGCCTCGTTCACTGTCGTCCACGCTCAAGGTTTGTGAGATTTATCTCTTGATCTGACCAGAAATTCCTTCTCGATTGCCGATCCCTCGATTTTCGTCCAAACGCGTCCAAGATGGCGCCTTTATTTCACTTTTCGATAGAACTATTGTTCAAAAGTATTCTGACACCGGGTGTGTTCGAATTTAATTCTATTTTTGCTGGATTATACAGAATTTCTATGTCCTCTCCTTACGATTTACTTTACGGTTTCAGTGATTAGAACTTTTTTGTAGTTCGCGTAATTTCCTAAAAAAAGGGGAACTTTATATCTACTGTATTCTTATATTCTTCAATAGCTGTACATTAACAAAACCAAAGTAGAATTTTTTTTAGGTTTAAAGGAAATTAGTAATATAATTAGACTCTGTTCAGAATTCACGTCACGAGTTAGACACGATATTGTAGGGAAAGGGGTTAAAATGACATTTCACAAACTAATCATTGCACACTATTTTTAAAGCAATAAAAATTATTTTATTTTCCACCGATGCGTATTTAAAGCATCGAACGGAATCGAATAATCTGTTTTAATCTGAAAACTTGGGATTCAATTGTAAGGCAAGGGGTTAATAAAAATTGCAGATTTAACGCTGCATCGCAGTGATTACAGTCGATTCGCGTATAACGCGATCAACAAATTGGTTAAAAACACTGTTTACCGGGGAACTGTCTGAAACATCATGATTAGTTTTAAAATAAACAATAATCCATAATGGTATTTATAAAATGTGGAGTTTGAAAATGCTTGTACAATTTTTAATAAATCCTATTATATTTAGGCATTTAGAAACAATATGTATACATTCGATAAACATCCACTGAAGTACTTATCTTTGATAATTTAAACAATTATAATTCCTGTAATTGCGGCATCGTACAAGCAAAAGTATACTGAAAATATTCCAATTTGAAAAAATACGGATCTATTTGGAATTCAAAAGATATTCCATGTCAAAGGGGGAATAACTTCGACAACTTTCATTAGTCCATTAAGAATTACGTATTTAATAAATCACGAACTGTAATTCTAAATTCGTGGTATGCATTTTCAAGGTAAAAGAATGCTATTTATTTTAAAAGAAATTTTTTTAGTAAATATCTAATAGGTTCGTCAGGGTTTACAAAAGAATTCACGAAATGTTCATTTTTAAATGTTTCTCCTAATTATAATTTTTATGAAATTTTATTACCATCGACATTTTCGGCGAAACATTTAGATAGTAATGTAGATGACAAGTCATTTTTTACTAAAAGAACTGCTAGATCGGTCGCCCGAACCACTTTGTGCTGGTGTGAAATTTCTAGAGATTTCGAGACGGTCACGCCTCGTCCGAATATTTCTGCGGTGGTAACAGGCTAAACGAAACTACGATTTTGCATGTTTCCGACGTGGGAAAGTTCATAGGGAAGTGTCTCGATCCGACGGCGTTCGAATGCATGAATCGGTGCTCGAAGCCGGGCGAAGAATTTTCAAGTGCGATCGATAGGTTTCGAACCCCTTTGAAAGAGTTGCTATAGAAGACTCGGGGTTTCGCGCGCGCGATGAGCTCGACGCGCTCGCGTTCGTTCGCGTCCGTTGAAATTTCAAAGTTCGTGACGGGTTATTACGCTGCAATGAATGCAATGATTTTCAGTGGGAAGTTCGTTGCACGGTAAAATATGCGCCCCACGATATATACGTACATACGTATAACATACGGTTCAGTGGGGGGGGGGGGGGGGGGCGAAGAACTATGCCTGCCGCTTTTCAAATTTTTCCTCCTTTAATTAAATTCGAGGTATCTCCGCCCTGCTGCAGATCAAAATTATCCAAAGAACATTCTATTAGCAGAAACCTACTATCTTTGCTTTTTATCATTTTATTGTACAGCTCTACCGTCTACTACCAACACCATATAGTAGGTGGTGTTGCTACTACGCGGCTTTATGTACATACATATAATGACTCGCATAAGTATTCGAAATCTCGCTGTTAAAGCATCGGAAAAATAATCTATTAGGTTGGCAACTAAGTTCGTGACCTCCACATTTTCTCAAACAAAGTAATTTACATATATTTTTCAAGCACGAGTATTTTATATCAAATTAATCGCAAAAGGCAGAGACTTTCCAATGATATAAATTTCAAATGGAACGGTCACTGAATGAGGTTACAATAATGATACAATAAAAGAATTACGAAACAAAAGGACGCGAATTTAGTTGCCAACCTAATAGTTACACTTAACTATAGCTATTATAAGACACAAGGCTCAAGATTATGTATATCAAGTGTTTCGAACAAACAACAATAAAATGTTTTATATAACTTTTACAAATATCATTCAATTCACTCCACTCAAATTTGATGCGCTCTGGGTATCCTAAAACTGTTGTACTTTAAAGGGGTGATTCATGAGCTCTTTTGGAGTAACTTTTTCGTTTGCGAAAATGTTCTAAGCGGCGCTGTTTAGGAGTTAGTAACGAAAAACACGGACCAATTACAGCACGGCTATGACTCAGCCAATGCCAATACCACGCCCAGCGGGGCGTGTCGCTGAGCTGTTGCCGTACTCTGATTGGTCCGTGTTAATAACTCGAGAACAAAGCCGCGCAAAACATTTTCGCAAAGAAAAAGTTACTTTAAATGACCTCAAGAGAATCAGAAGAAATAGAACATTTTTGATACTTGTATTTTATAGTAGTTATATTATTTCGAGATCTGAAGCCAGCATATTTTAGTTGTTCTATGTTTTGATAGCGATCATTTGAATACTTGCGCAAGTCACTGCACGTCTACATATGTATATCGTACGCCGTGCACTATACATACCTTTAGGAATTATGTTACCGAAGCGATTGTTTCCTCGGCTCCATAATACACGCTCCTGTGACCCGTTTTTGTTATTCCGCTGCCTGCATCGACAACAACCTGTATCAGAGATTCTCCACCGTTGCATCAATTCCGGTACAAGTAGTTTAATTATTAGACCGCGGATTTTATGCATTTACGGCAGGCGCTGAGCTGCGCGTGCACCGCTGTGTCCGATACGATCAAACGTAAACAGCTATACTGTTTTAATGGATTTCTCGTCTTATGCTCGATGGAGAATTTACACCTACCGAACGTCGTGAAACTTGATAATCGCGGGGAATTTGCTGTATAGTGTTTCTTCTCGCTATAGCTTATCTTCAGAAATACATGGACCGAAATATGAATTGTTTTTCTTCGATTATCTAATCGATTGTGCCGGTGATTATGAAAGTGGAGTAAGTCAAAATTCCAGACAAATTGATCTTTGAATAATTATATGGCGAATTGAAAAATTATCCCAAAAATGTCGGAAATGATTATACCTTAACATAATTATTGAACAAATTCTGGAAGGGGACATTTTCTTATCCAATGAAAAAATATAATTCTGTGGTTAATGAAGAGTTGTTCCTCAGGATTTAGAAAAGTTGCGAACTTGACGTACGATCGCAGTAATCTGGGTTTTATAGCCCCATTTCATGCGAGTCCAATATCACAAGAAAAGAGGAAAGCTTCTAACAAAGGAAGAAAAGAAGCTAAATCAGCTATTATCACTTCTCTTCCAGACGAGGATTGAATCCTGTAAAGCGAAAGAAAACTAAGAAAGAAAAGAGAAAAATATTATATATTTACAAACAGGAGAGAAATTAAATAAATAAAGTAATTATCGGAAAAAGAAGAGAAACTAGCAATAGCTTAATAATTATAAATATTTAATTTGTCGTATCGCCGTAGTAAAATGAAACGAATTTGTTAAAAATATTTCCTTTAATGGTTAAACATTGTTATCACTAGACTGCATATCTCATGTAAATTAAAAATCGCCAGTATCAATTGTAACACGCAGCAGTGAAATAAACCAGTTATTCTTCCTGTAATAATTTCGATAAAATAATATTCGTGATCTCTTTTAATCGGTCCACGGTTTTAAATTCTATCTACTCATTTTTGCCATAAATGAAATAAATTGAGCGCGAATGTACGGCTGCGTACACATAAAAATGTTAATCTGTTCGATTTTATAAGAATAACATTCGAAAAATAATATTATATTTTATTTGATGCAATTTGCATAAATGCTCATTCACGGTAGCTTCATGCTAGGAGAATGCTACGTTTTTTATAGTTGTATATCACGCGGCGTAATTAAAATCTTTAAGCACGAAGAGTGGATTTTATTACGTGCAAATTATGGAAACATTAAATTTATGGGGTGCGCTATCTTTTCGCCGCGGGCTGTATATTTAACTGCTATTAGCTCGGCAGATGTCGCGCTCCTAAAAATTCGTTCTGGTTCACAGTTTATGCGGGAGATACAGTCGTTTGAAATCTCCGTCGCGGTATTAAATAGAACACATGTTTATTTTACTCGAATGAGATTCGTAATTGTTCGTTTCGTACAGTGGAATAATATTTTATTCCCCTTTGAACATCATTTTAACAGTGAACCGGCTCACCACATTTTATTCTACAATTAGTCAAATATTATAAAGTTCTTGAATAAAATATTAAATATATTTCATACTTTCGACTGTTTCACTGAGGAAAATAAATACTGTAACTAGTAAAGTAGATACAAGTTAGATTATTAATTGTTTCTCAAGTCCAAATTTAATGCAAATTCGTGTGCCCCTAAAGTTTTTAATGAACACAAAAAAATGCTTACATTGGTTCAATTTCGCTCCTCGCTGTAACTAAACAAAGTTCTTCTCTGCTGAAACGACCTAATTATCCCGCGAAAATGATTCAAGCAGGATAGATTTGAAACCCGATTCCCGTAAAGCGTTTATACCCAAAAATACCGAGACTCCTACAGGATAGTTTAATGACGTTTGATATCCCAGTAATTCCTCGATAAATCCTGTTATCGAAAATCCGCGAGCAATTTTATTAACCTAGACCTTTGAAAGAGGTCATTCGAGGCGCAAGCGTGCGTGCACGGTTGCGAATAAAGTGGACCATTAGCTAATTCTGGCCACAGTTGATCCAGCGTCGGTTCTCCGGGCTATTCGATGCTTAATGAAATATTTGTCCGAGGACCGATCGAATATGCTGCCTCGAATAGTACCATAGTCGCCGGATCAGGGGAATTGACTCTCGGTTTGAGGGGGAAAAGTTACCTCTCTTTGCCAAAACCGGATACGTCACGTGATACTGTGGGGAATAGCATCGTAGAAGGGGAAGGGTAGAGTGGGGACACAGGTCTTAATCTAACGACTCTGGGTAGCGGCAGTGTCACCAGACTGGTGAAATTGAGGGGAATACAGTTACCCTCCCTCTGTCAGTACTGGATTAGTCACATGACGTTGTGACCAGCTCGTGGTGGAAGCGTGGAGGAATAACGTTGTAGAAGGGGAACGGTAGAGTGGGGAGACAAGTCTCAATCTGGCGTCACCGAATAGAACCGTTTGTTTTCGTCGCTCGTCTTCTTTATCAATGGCGGGCGCACGCGCCGTCGAATTTACGATTTCATAGGAGCTCGTAAATCTGAAGTCTCGATTCGTCGAACGGACAATATGGAGCCGTAAAATCGGTGTCTCGCAGGCTTTCGGGGGTTGGCACGAAGGGTTAAACGCGTATCGAAAAGTGCGATACATCGGTCGATGCTCTTTAATGAGCTGCAAATACCGTGCACGCGTAAAACAGAGGGGAGATGGCGGTGCAGTTACGCTTGCGCGCGGCACTGTTACTTGGAAATTAACAATCGGCTACCGAGATTTATGAAAGCGCTCGAGAGTTATACCGCGGCCGAGCATTGATACTGTTTGAACCGGCCCGGTATTTGCGTCTCTGCCCGGCGCAATACTTAACCCTCGAACCCCCTCGCTCATTAGATTCCCGTTATCGATGCACACGGTGGCGTGCAACGTTTATTAACGCGAAGCTATTGGGCCCGATGCTATCGCTCTAAATTATAACGTCTCCGCGCGCCCGTTGTCCCCTTTTTAATCTCGTACGGTGTTTTCCTTCGACCGCGATCAGGACTGTCCAATCAATTACAAATTACCACGGGAGTGTATTTACGCTCGCTGATGGACGTCGGGAAACGCGATAATCGGCTACAAAGTATAATATATTGTCTGTCTTCTGGAATACAGTCAGCCTTTAAATAAGAATAACTTTTGCAGTAAGAACTTATTTAGGTGCATGATGAAAGCAGCAGTAGAAGTTGCTGCTCACAACTTCTTCGTTCGAGTGCCCGTTTTTATGCATTCAGGAGAAAAATGATTAATGCACTCCCAGTAAATTGAAGATGATTCTTAATAACCCGATTAATGTTAGCACTGAATAATTAATGACATTCTATACATAGTCCAGAGTACGTCTCGGAAAAATTCCAGAAACATGGAAAAAAACCGTAGAACTCCGCGCGAGTGCTATTTATAAATGTTCCTCGCACGAGCAATGTTAAAGAGTTTACAAGTGCTGTTGTATTATTTCCATGCGATCCGAATTATTAAGGGAAGAGATAACTGTCGCGCGAAATCGGCGGAATCGAAATAAAAATGAGACAAATGATAGATCTCGTGTAAAAAGGAATCCTTGATTTTTGCTGGCTACATTGTCGCAAGAGGAAAAAATCACTTGATAGCGCGATATATTCTGGCAACAATAGTGGGGCCGTGGCGAGAGAGAGAGAGATTCAGATCAGTGCAGTGGTTTCCCTTGTATCAGGTGACACGTATCTATTGTTGCACGCGATCATTTGTCATGCTTCGACGATGTACTTCCTAAAAGCAACAACAATATTATTTTACCGAAGTCGCGATACACTCTCGTTCTATCTCTCTCTCTCTCTCACTCTATCGTTCGGTCCCTTTAGAAAAAAAAAATAAAACAAACAAAGTTTTCTGTGCCGTTCAACACGGGGAGAGCAATATTGAGCGAAATTCCCATTGGTCCTTTTTTCCCCATTCTGTTTCCGCTCGACGGACGAAAATTTAGTGCTCCAGTTAAAACGGAAAGACAGAAATAATTAACGATACGAAATTTCCTAGCCGCGATAGTAACTTAAATGTAGTACTTCACCGCGGAGTATGTGTGTGCGCGCTCCAGTTCTGTTTCTCTCCCTTC
Source organism: Lasioglossum baleicum (assembly GCF_051020765.1). NCBI lineage: Eukaryota > Metazoa > Arthropoda > Insecta > Hymenoptera > Halictidae > Lasioglossum > Lasioglossum baleicum. The sequence continues at coordinate 9,167,219 of NC_134946.1, read as the reverse complement.
TCTGTTTTTTTTGTTGGTCGGAATAAGGATAGTTTCCAACATCTGCGCGGATGCAACGAAAGGCTTCCCTTTTTATGAGCTGTTTGTCACTTCACGCGTTCCGATGTCTCCCGGAAATCGCGCTCTCGACACTTTCCCATAGGTCTCTGCTGCGTTAGAAACAATTTTTTAACACTGAACATGTAGATTTTACTCCGATCACGAATAACAGATCTAGACAATAAGCTAAATCAGGCATCTGAAACTTTTTTCCGTATAATCAATATTTTTGGAGATATTCGTCTGTAACGCTTTATAATGTTCACCCTGTATGTGTATACAGTATACAGTGAACCACAGTAATATTCGGACACTAATGGTTTTACTTTTTTAAATTACACCTGCTCATGTTCGTCATAAATGCGTAAAATTCGCTGTGTAGTAGTAAATAATTAATAAAATTTTTATTGGCCCACTCAAGAACAATAAACCGAATAAGTACCTTGACCCGTAATACATACGTTGACAGCGGTCCCGAGCCATCATCTTATATCGAGGGAAAAGTATTGTATTTTGAACCTGGTGGTTTTATTTTCCTGAGTTTATTGATCGGCTGATTCTCGCCGTGAGGATTAAATATGAATTTACATTCCGAAGACTCGACCCCATTGAAGCGAGGATTAAATTCTTCCGTGGAAAAGGTCGTGAACGTCGATGAGTCTGTCCGCTTTGTCACTCGATTCCCGGCTCTTTCTCCGAATGTCGTGCTCACTGACAGTAGACTCCGCCCCCGTTGATGCCCATATTCACTCTAACCCGGCGCGATGTAATTATATAGCCAGCGAAACGCGCCGCAAATTGTAAGTAATTCGAAACTTGCAGCTGCGACTGTGACTAGGACTGTGCCGCCGCGCCGCCGCGCCGCCGCGCCGCCATAACGCGTTAAGATCCGTGAAACGCTATCTGCCGTTGTCTCGATTCGTAAATCTTTCTCGAATACGAAACTCGAGATCTCGAGCTCTTCGGAGTTACGGTCGAGCAGCCTCGAGTTTAATATCGTTAATCCGTATTTATCGGGATCGTGATTAACAAAAGCTTCGGATTTCGTTTGCGATCGAGCATGCACTGAAGGGATATCGGAAAAACCTGTCGCGTGCTTGTAACAGATATTACAATCGGTTTACAAAATATCGCGTCAAAGGAAATTTGGAAACAATGGAACGCAATATTGTTTTCGACATCCGGAACAACTTTAGTACCTCTTCGGCAATATTTCGATGATAAATCTCGAACAAAACGGACCGGCCTGTTCTAGGTATAACTGTGCATAGTTGTGCGTATTAAACGTAATCCGGGGAACGTTCTGCGCTTACACGTTTCGAAATATTTCTAATGCCATGATCGGGAGCATTTTTAGCGGTGATACGACTTTGTACTTCATCGGAATTGTTTCTTTGTCGGTTGCGTAATTCTCTTGTCGTTAAGAGAATATTGCTTGTTCGTTCGTTGCGAAAATGTTATTTTAATTTTTTCTTTCTTTCAATGGTTCGTTACAAACTTAGTGTTACTGCGAATAAATTACAATATGAGCTTTCAATTTTAAACAATTCATGAGATCAAAATTGTGTTTTACAATTTTGCATACACGTTTGGCTATGTTTGAAAATAGTGTAGTGTAATTTTTATGCAAGTATCTTTATTATTATTTAATTTATCTATTACTCAACCCGATAGTGTCCACTCTATGAAAACATATTTGAAGAAGTGTATCGAACAGGACCTATGAAAAAGTTCCACAGATCGATCGCCGATTTACGGAGTGTGCCAGCGTTGGTATTAAATAACAAAACGGTGTAAAACTTAATGTTAATGTTCGAAAACTTCATCGAAGCCCATTTCCGGCGTCCACTTAATTTCGCGGCCGGCCGTGAACGTATCGCGTTGAAAATTTAATACGTCGGCGAAGCACGCGCGACAGCGTAAAAATAAACTATGGCGGAACATCCAATTTATTTTATTACATGCATGGGTGATAGCAAACTGCGGCCTGGCAGGAATTTAATGGTAGCTGACAGTAAGAACATATGGCAATCAATTAAGTTCGCCACGTGTCATCGGAATTAATTGAGTGCGTTATTTCGATCGGACGATATGCTCGCACGTGTACGTATACGTACGTACCCGTAGGAAGTCACCGAACAGAGACTAGATATAGTTGATGCTTTATGGGAACGGTGTGGCGCGGATACCTGTCGTAAAAATCATAATTTTCGATCGCATGATAAATCCGCGGGAACGCGATAAATATCCGATGGTTAGTCTTGCATAAATTCACGTTTAAACAAGGAGGGGGCAGAGTTGACAGAAGAGGGTCGGAAAAAACGAGGAATGTCAATTTCTAACCGTTTGCTGCTTTCGTACGTCGGGGATGGTGATGCATTCCATTCTGGAGTGCGAGCGCAGTCCGCGCAACTTGTTTTCAAAGTAAAATGACAGAAACGTTAAAAGCATCCAAATAAAAATGTTCAAGGGTTACTCGTCGTCTCCTACTTCTCGTTGACACTTGTGCCCCGCAGTGCACGGGCCGTGCGCGAAAACCTCCAGTCTACTTTTTCGAAAATATGCTCGAGAGCATTCTTCGCGCGCGTTACGCTCATACCTGTACCGAAAAATATGGGGAACTACATACACCGCTTTCCGAACCAAATATCGACACCCATTCGTAGTTCTCGCGTTTGTAATCGATTCTGCTCGTTTTTTATTTGCCTCGAGAAGATACATACTTCGTCAGAGAAGTTATACAGGATGAGACTCATACTATGACAATATAATTCACTTGTTGTACGAAAAATTTTCTAACCAATGATACATGATTTCCAGAGGCCAGTGGTTCAACCTGTTTTTTGATAGTTTGCTTCTGCATCGAGATGTGAGGGTCACATTCAGTTTTGTAAATGGATTGCTCAATGTCTTTCCGCGAATTCGGATAGAGCACAAAATTTGGCGTCAGAAAGCATTATACCAAGTAGGGCTCAAAATTAATAATTACGGAGATGTTTTCAAATTTACTTCATTTTTGAAACATTAAAGTTGTTCATATCGAGCAATGCAGTCGGAGCTTCTGCATGAAATAAACCATTTAAAAAAATGGTTGACCTTCATAAGTCCTTGACGCGTCCACCGACGAAACAACTAGTGACACTAGTATGTGCATCTATTGAAACCATTTAATTTCGTGAGCACCACCACGCTTTGCTGTTATTTTTATGGCAATATTGAAACTGTTCATAGCCCGTTCTACTATCTTCTTGCACAAGCATTCACGCCGCGCATGTCCTCTTAACATTCTCTCGAGCGATCTATTAAGAGGGCACGATTTCGTGCCGGAAGTCGAGAATATTATTCGAACCGATTTGCACCTGACGCCGATAATTCTTCCGTTATATTTCTTCAATTTCCTGCCCGGGCGCCTTGAAATCTTTCCGCCTTTCCGGCGGTAATCTATTTTGAAGAATACCAGAAAGCGGCGGAAATAAATGAGAATATAAATCTTTATTTCGACACGGACTTCATCGGTGTTGGTAGCTAAAGACCAGCATCCCTCCTGCTTCATCGACAGAACGTTCGATTTATTTGGTACAGGTCCGAGATCGGACCATGAGGGTCTTCTTCATCTGTTTCGACGATGATCCAAACGTAATATGTACATATTGTTTCCAATGGCTGGCAGAATGATTTTTTGCTACCATCTCGATAACACTGTGGCGATCTGTTTGGGCTAGAAATAGTCTCCATAGTCTCACCTGTGAAAAGAATAAATTTCAGATGCCTAGGACAAGCCGTGCGCTTATGGCAATATCTTCAGTACGTCCACACATGGTCTGTTTATTCTTTACGACTAGCAGCATAATATTTATAGCCCGTACAAATGACATTATGTACAAGTACTTGTTTCACAACTTTGACAAATGTTATCAGAAGATTTAGATACAATTAGAAGACAATCGAATCCCCGAATTTCGTTGAAACGACGCTGGAAAGTTTTCGAGCGAAGTGGTATTCAAACTGCCGGCTGGTTTTCCATTCGCATTAATTTCCACAGCAGAGCGGCAACTTCTAATGTCACACACACGGCGTACAATATAATCCTGTCTAAAACCACGGCAGTTTAGTTCCGTCACGTACGATAGCAGCGGACACGGTTTCATTTTCGCCTGAAGAACGGGACGGGCTTAAACGTAATATTTCCGTGGAATTTCCGAAAGGGAAGCAAACGACCCGGACGAAAAAGAAGACAAATCCAATCCGGCGTGTTCGGGGCCGTGTCATCAGGGTGAAGAACCGTCGCGGGTGCTCCGGTGAACTTCGATAAAAGCTATCTGCAGCTGGTATATGGGATACGTGGCTGTATACATATATAGACAGGCGCGATCGTAGAAACAGAGAGACCTATCGAAAGTCGTACATGGGGAACTGTAAACCGCGTCTGCGGGTTTTCCGCGAAAAGGAGCTTGCGCGAAAACAGCCTTGACGATGCTAGGGAACGAGTGTAATTTCTTTGGCACGCCTCGATGAGCGCCCAGTCAGGGAGAAATTGAGGGGAATACAGTTACCCTTTCTCTGCCTGTGCCCGATTAGTCATGTGACATTGTGACAGTTGTGTTACGAGTAGCAAGGGGAGTAGCATGAAAAATGGTGGAAAACGCTGGAAAAATTTACATTTCTAACATGGGAAGGATCCCAAGTGTCCGACTTCGATTTTGATAATTTTTTGTGAGACGACGGTATATGGATCCTCAATGACGTCTGCAAAATATTAGGTGTAGTTACTCAATAGTTTTAAAGATATAAACAATTAAACTTTCATACCTTCATACCTTCTATACCTTCTATACTTTCATACCTTCATACCACAATTTGCCGTGTAAGCAGGTTGCGTGGAAGTTCAATTTTTTATATCTTTAAAACTATTGAGTACGTACACCTAATATTTTGCAGACATTATTAGGGATCTATATACCATCGTCTCACAAAAGATGATCAAAATCGAAGTTGAACACTTGGAGTACATCCCTTGTAAGCGATCGTTTCTTAACTTTTGATAGTGTATCTCGTGATTTTCGGGGTGGATCGATCTGTCGTTCCGAAGTTGTGTAACAGAAACACGTGCATATAATAAATAGCGGTTTTTTAGGCGGTTACGGATGAAAGTACGTTCCCCCGTTCCGACTCGCAATTAGAACGGACCACCAGTCGAAACACGCGCACGACCTCGTTGTGGTTACTAGGGTTAATTGTGTCGATTCGATATAGTTCCGGTCTACCATGAATTTCGACTGCCATACGTTATTTTCCGTTATCTCGATCGCTAGGGCGACCCTCCACTCGATTATTAACTATTTGTAACTTCGATAAATATACGGATACTTAATAAGTAATCCGATACCGTTCCAGCGAATCGAATTTAGGTTTCTCTGAATCATCGCGATTGTGTTGGCTCTATCGAAGAATTTCATATCGTCTTTATTCACTTATTTATAGTTTAACTTATTATTTATTGTAACTTGATCGCATTTACATGGTTGTAACTAGACTGCGGATTTTTGTGCAAAATAAATATGTCCTGCATTAATTGTGTCAAGCAGGAGGGAAATAGAAATTGATTTCATCCCTTAATGATTTTGTTGCATTATAAACAACATTCAAATATTCTTAAATTTTTCTAATCTTTTCCTATGCATTTTCTAATTACTTTAATGATCTGACAATAATATATTGATGATCTCAAACTCTTTTAATCTTTTCATTCCTTTAAAATACATCTACTCAGCTTTATTGCAGTCTTTATTACAGCTTTACTGTATAAACAGATATTGTGCAGTCAAGTTTTAACTATACTGCGGATTTTTAGACAAAATAAACATTGACCAAGTTCATTGTAGCGAGCTGGAATTATCATGATAATATATTTCTTCCTTTGATAATTTTAATAATACAAAATTCTGAAGACATCATAAGAATCTCAGATCGCACTGTTTTCAATTTATTTGGATTATTAAGGTGAAAGGCTCATTTTTATTCAATTCTTCTTTCTGAGAATGAGCAGTGTAGTAACAACCATCGTAAATTCGTCCTCGCAGTTTCCGAGAATATACAAATTAATTCGTAACCATTATAACTACGTCATCACGCAACACCGATTGAGAATGAATGACACTCTTGCGTGTACCTAATAAATTTTCCTTTTCTCCTGAATGATTACAACGACGATTAACTTCATCAAACTACGATAAAACATGTTCTCTACAAATTGTCCCAATTGCAAATATATTTAGTTCCGTTACTTTCGAGATAATAAAAATGTTAGTATGTAGTAAAATTCGTTAGTTTAACGACACTAGAAACTGGATCTTTCAGCGGACCGTGTCGCCAGAACGCAATAATTTTTTATTATCCGCCACAATGCGAGTATTATCGAGTCGAATAACATTTCCCGGGGAAGATTGAACCGAACGTTAATGCATGCAAATTCCCTCGATGGTTCGTGTTGTTAATAAGGTCGCGACTAATCTGTGCCGTAAAACTTGCTGATGATTTTATCTCGGTGACAACTACAACGCGAGACGTTCACATACGTGTTTACCCGACACGTGCACCGGGAGGGGGTGGGGTGCGGGTTGGGGGGAATCATTTCAATATGTAACAGCGTAAAAATATATACGCGTTTCTTTATTCCGAGACGTGAATTAATTATACGAGATCAAACACAATACGTTCGCAATTTGCTGGCGAAGGAACCGGGGGAGAGGGAGGGGTCGGCTGTCGGAGAAATTGGATGGAATAGGGAATTTATTGGAGCATAGGAGGCACTGCTTATAAGGAGCAAGAGCGATAAGGCCGATTAAAGCACGGCGATGAAAGAATTCGCCGAGAGGTTACCGGAAGAACAAAACGAATTGCTGATTCATATATGATAATCCCGGGAAATGAGAAAAAGTATAGGACTCCGGAGCCCGGGTGAATAAGAAAACGTTCGTCAGCACGATCTTTTTCTAATCGATCATTACAGAGCCGTATTTCGTCGATGTTTAAAAAAAAAACCAAGCTAACCTGCCCTGTGAATGAACCCTTAGGCGCAAGCATTAATATTGATGAAGAAGCACACTGCACTTGGAAAGTATTTTATAAATCCTGCTCGAACGAAATATTTCTCCAAACGTTGCAACGCGTCTTTTTAAAATGTTTCGACGTAATTCAGTAGAAATTTCGAAATTTACGTGGTATATGTAGTTTGCGTGTCTTATGAATATGTACCGGGTAAAACGCGTTTACTCTTGCTGCGCAAACGAAAATATTATTGTTCCGCGGAATTTGCAAGGTCGGAATAACGAAATGCTGATTATACTTTTAAAAACCGATCGAACCTCGACGCACTGTTTATTTGGTACAGTCTCCTGGAAAATATTTTGTTACAACAATAGCGGACTGTTTTTGCATTCTCGTTACAATGTCCGGTGTCCTCTTATTATCTCGCGGAAGAACAATCACGCCGGAGCCGATATTCCCGGTACACCTAATTCCCGGTGCAATCGTCGGTGAAAGAAGATTGTTATTATAATCGCGTAATTAAAACCGTGGATAATCGCGGGGTCGCCGCGAAGCCAACTAATACGGTGCCGATGGGGGAAAAAATTTGATCGCTCTAATTGGACGTGCCGTAATTACCTCGAACAATCGAGGGAAGCACAGCCGTAACTGCGGCCGAAGATTAAACCTTTAATGGAACGTGGTTAGTTTGTTTGAAGGTTGACAATGCAGCAATGCCTCGATACATGTGAAAGAGATGTGCACGATATTTGCGCAAAATTTGTTCCTACTTACGCGCGGGAATCAGACGATACTAATTCAATGATAAACCCTTCCGCTTCGAATTATTCCGTTATGAAAACTTCACTGGCATCTTTGTAACATTTTCTTGATGAGAATCAGTCCAAACTCGATACACTGTGGATCATATTTACTCGTTTAATCCACGATTCAGTAGAGCCTCGATTATTTGAACGGTTAAATATAAAGCGATCCATATACAACAGAATCATTGTACAAACTGATGAAGATTTGATGGACAGTGTAATTAGTAGACTGCGGATCTATATGCAAAATAAAAAATGTTTGCATTGATTGCAGGACACAGGAGTCGAACGAAAATTGTATTCTTCTTTTAATTATCCTATTAAGCTGAAACTAATACGTTGATGTCCTTAAATATTTTTAACATGTCCACTTCTTTAAATTGTACGTGTCCATTTTTGTATTGAATGCATAAAATCCGCAGTCTAGTAATTAGTATTGTCCCACCGATATTTCGTTGTCATTTTCAACGTCCGAAATAATGTACTAGGTTCTAGCGGTAAGAAACGAAGTAATGGAGTCCGTACACAATTAACATTTCAGTCTCTAAGTTTGCACATGCATCGAGACATTACCGTAGTGAGAAACCCTAAATTTCCACTCCCCGTTGTTTCTTTCTTCGGGGGCGGTTCGGCGAATTAATCGACGCACCTTTTCTTTCTATACATGTGTATACATATATCTCCCCCCGGAATTATCTTCGAGAGCTAGATGCATCGTCGCAATAATTTCGCGTCGTGAAATTTGCAGCGGAGAACGTTAGTCAACGAGCCGGCCCCTCGTAGCTCGTTGCACGCGTTCCACGTTGCACGTTGCTCGTTGCTCGTTGCTACTCATTGCGCTCAGAAAAATTACACGGGTAAGTGGCAACCGTTTTATTACACAACTGTGGCAATTCCGGCTGCTAAACTATTTTTCCACGCAACTACATCACCGTGTTCTTTGTGCTTTACGAGCGACTCGGACATTATAGAACGTTTGGATATGCCGCACCCGGGTCGTCGCGAAACACTCGACAAAAATCGCGTTCTCGACCTATCTCAAACTCCAGAAAATTATAGCGATATATCCTTAACCGGCCGGACCTAGAGCATGCTCCTGGCGAAATTTATTGGCGACGGAGATCGAGAAAATTCAGCAAGAAGGCTTGTCTTAGAAACATTGCAATTTTCGGGAAATCGGCACACTTTTCTGGTCGGTATTTCAATAACACTAATAGACAGGATTTTTTGCAAGTGATGTAATAGCGTCTGTAATTATTTTTAACCGCATTAGGTTTTCAGGAATGGAGGAGACCTTCAATTTATTTCAATGAAATCCTATGTAGTTATTAGGTGTACAAACTGTATTTTCTTATTTAAAATACAAGTATGATTTAATCGGGAAAGTAGTCTCCATTTGCTTCTATAACCTTCTTCCACTTCTCGGGCAAATCACGAATCTCTTGGTGAAAAAAAGATGGCGGTTTTGACTCGATGAAGTCTGCGAGGTATTTTTCGACATCTTCATCTGTTTGGAAGTGTGTATCCACCAAATGATGTTGCAGCGATCTGAACAAGTGATAAATCTGAAGGTCTGGTGAATAGGCCGGGTGTGGCAAAACTTCCCAGCCCAACGAATCCAGAACGTCGTGTTTGTTACGTGTGGTCTCAATTTGTTGCTTTCCGACAGCATGTGTCGAACCCAGCGACCCTGGTTTTGAATTTTTCCTAGCATTTTCAGTCGAACGGAAACGTTTTTTTGCGTTACGCCGAACCCAATAGCAAACTCTGCTTGCGTTTGGCAAGGATTTTTTTCGAGTAATTGCTCCAAATCTTCATTAGGCTTCGGCGCTTCTGCTCCCTCGTCATCTTCGAGGACGAATTTCCACTACGGAATCTTTGGAACCACTTCTTGATGGCGCTGATAAATACGGCATCTTCTCCCAATGCTTCACATATCATCTCCTTAGCCTCGGAACTGCTTGTTTTCAGTTGATATTTCAGTTGATTATTGTAGTTACAACAATATTTTAAGGTTATGTTAAACTATTAGTCGGGTGATTTACTGTACTAGGTTGGTATTATAAAATCCCCCAACCGGAAAAAGAATGTTTCGGATCGAAAACTTAGTACAGCCGTTTTTATTCTCAGGCCGAGAACTTATTTGTACACCTAATGACAAATACATAATGACATAAAAAAGCTCACACAAGGTCAGAAATGGAAGAAATATTCTGAGCGTATTTGCAAGAGAAACGCTGGCTAGTGTTAGCGCGAACACTCTGTATAGCCTTGAAGAGTATCTGTTGCACTGTTACAAGATAGCATGATGCCACGCCCGAGTAAAGATTTATTAACAAAGCTTCAAATAATTGATTGACAAATCGACGTACATTGCTGTATTTAAGCGGGAGTAAGAGTTAACATACATAAATGTTACTATGTAGCGTTGAAAAGTATCTTCTGAGCGCCGATATTTATTCGGTTCAATCATCGAGGAATTTTTAACGATTGCTCTTGCAATAAGCGATCTGCAGAAGAAGAAGAATGGAAAGATGAAGTTGGTGGATAGACAAAGTGGTGAAAAGGGCGTGAAATGTATTCGAGCTTCCGCGAATCTGATGCCGGAGTTCAGGGTTCAATTATTCGATCGTGAATCTTTTTCGCTCGGTTTGCAGTTGGTTCGTTCGGCTGATGACGGTTGATGGTCCCCGGCTTGGTCTTTCGCGGGAAACAGCGAAGATAAACTGATTCGATTCGCAGGCCTCGTGAGAAACCGTCCCCTCGCGCTAAAGCTCAACAACTTTTCGCTTCAGCATTGCAAATTGTTTGGCACGAGTTCTGCGGAAGACTACTTACCGGGCTCTACCCTTACCCTGTCCTATCGCGTCCTCTCTTCGTCTCCTATCATTCTCCCACGTACTCTCCACTGTGCTCTCCTATCCGACACACGGTTACGCCAGCATCGGGCTATCGTGTTTCAATTTATTCCTTTCTTCTCGACACAATCGCGTCCCCTTTCATCGGCGGAACTTTCGCCCGCTCGCGATCTCGTTGCGGCGGAGACTTTGCGGCCGTGTCCCGCAAGTTTTTCCAGTTCAACAACTTAATTTGTGCACGAAAATTAAATGGAACGAGTTTACTTCGAATTTTTGGTCATTTAGAATCGCTGTCTGCGACCAACGCACAGTGATCCGGGCGGCCGATCCAGCAGTTCATTCACTTTTTTGGACCTTTAAGGGTATAACAATGTAGCTCGTTGGATTCGCTTTCACCTCAGCTATAATATTATGAAGTCAAAAATATATATTGATTTTTAAAAATCAAAGACGACCTTGTTTTTTTATATCATATGATTTGGTTGTTGCATATGAAATGTCCGATTTTTTAGAATGCGACTTATAAAACGTTTTGATCAATAAATGCTGTTACAGTCTATAGGTTTATTATATAAAACTTTGAAGTATTGTACAATGCTAATTCTTAACAATAAACGTACAACGACCGGACAAATGACCGGTCTAGATTCTTTTATTTCACAATTAATGAAATTATAAAGATGCTTTCATAAGAAATGATTTAATAAATATCTTTATTTGAGCACATATTATAATAAGAACCGTGCAAAGTCTAAATAAATTAATTCTTGTCGTTTCTATAAGGCAACCACTTGTTTGTTGCTTTTATAGCTCGGTATGTTTAGTGTTAATATCCTATGTGCAATTTTGATTTAGATGTATAATTTTACTTTTAAATCAAGTTTATATTTCAACGTCAATCAACGCGACTGTCGTGTATTTCTTTTATGTGTCTGGAAAAATAACTTTTATGTGATTTTTGGTGAAAATGTGGTGATTAATTAACTTACTAGTCGTTGAAGGTAAAAAGGAACTACAACGAATGACCATAATATCTTATTTTTACTTGAAATTTGTAGATAAAATACATTGGGTACAAAATAGTGTTCTCTTAATATCATTGCTAAAAATCGGACTTTTCATATGCAACAACCTAATAGAAAACTCATATTCCTCACAATTACATTCTACACTAATAATTGTAATGAAGTGAGAATAATATGTTAATACTCTCAGTCATTTAATTTTTTAATCTTTTCACCATTTTAGATTCACTCATTTTTGTCATAAATGCATGAAATCCGAAGTCTAGTAATCACATTCTGTGAACAAATGAATTTTCCACGAATAACTTTAATGCAGTGAAAATAATGTATTAAAAGTTTTTTAATCTCTTCACCGTTTTAAAAGCACCCATTTTGTCGTAAATGCATGAAATCCGAAGTCTAGTAATCATATTCTGTGAACAAATGAATTTTTCACTAATGATTTTAATGTAGTGAAAATAATGTATTAATACTCTCAGTCTTATAATCTATTCACCGTTTTAGATGCATTCATTTTTGTCATAAATGAATGAAATTCGTAGTCTCGTAATCGTATTCTATAAAGATTTTCCGATTACATTAAAAATTTAATTTCTTGGTCGTTCTTGGCCCGACATATCGGAATTATTTACGAGATTGCGCACTTCGAGTGAGCTTTTCGACCTTATGGCGATGAAGAAGACTTCAGATATCGAAGATTCGGATAATCGAGGTTCTACAGTATACAAGTTTCTTCATCTTCAGTCCCGGAAAATAGGGCAGGGATTTTACGACAGTGCAACATAACACAGTTAGCTATAGCTGAAACATATTATCTAATTTTATAATTCTCGCGGAACTTAACCGCGTTCCTTTTATCATTCTTGGTCTCCGATATACCGTTCCGACGTGGACATATATGCCATATTAAAACAGCGAGTCGTGTATATAAGTTCGGTTCCGGTGTAAAAAAAAAAAGTAAGAGCCGTAAATTTCGCGATTGAGCCACCGCCGTTCGAGAGAGAGAGCTGGGTCATCGATCGATTAGTCTCATTACTTTGAGAAAGGACATGTTAAAAAATGAAATTCCTAGTATCGAGATATAATACAACGCGGTGGAGCCTCGCCGGTAGGCAATAAACTTCCGTTCCTTTTTATCCGACAGGGCTGACGTGCCACTATCTAACAGTTACCATAATAAAGTCTAATGTCGTACGATCGTACTTTTTCGCGAGCGAGAGCCTAGTCACACGCGAAACCCGATTACTTTTTTTCGCAACAGAGCCGAGCCTTCCACTCGAATCGATTGCTCCGGTTATTCCGCGGGAAAAACCGACGAGCCGAACTTCTCTAGCGAGCTGTGCTTCCGTAGCTACTTATACTCATTTTTTATTAACCCTGGAGTCGCATATTTAACGCTGGGCGTATCCAGATACTAAGCCGTAACTCGCAAATGTTATATGCCAATCGGATTATTTCCTCAATGGAATGTCTGCTGTCACGCAATGTCTGAACAGAAGGTGCAACAAAATATCATTCATTTTGTTGATAATTTATACAGATTGTCCTAAAAATGTATTTCCTCGTAAAGGGTGCTACCCGAGGTCACTTGAAGTAACTTTTTCCATTGCGAAAATGTTATCTGCGGCTTCGTTCAGCAGTTATTGGAGAAAAACACGGCTCGGCTAACGCCAATGCCACGTTCAACGGGGCGTGTCGCTGAGCTGTTAACCGTACTCTGATTGGTCCATGTTTTTCGTTAATAACTCCTAAACAAAGCCGCTGAGAACACAAAAGAAAAAGTTACTGCAAATGATTTTTGAAATTTTTGGGTCCGACTGGATTTTAATACAATATAAATGTCATTTTTTAAAAATTAAATTCAATCAGCAGGTCAATTTGAAGAGTCAATTGAAAGAGTGTATAAAAGCAAACTTAAATTGCGGCATGAAAATAAATTATTCAAATTTTAATTGAAATATTTAGTAACAAATATTGTCATCTTTTAAAAATAAAATTAAATATAATATGAAATTCAATTTGATGTTACCTATGCAAGTTCATAAACCTATCCTGAAATAATGTAATAGAAAAATAGTTCCTTAACTTTATAAATTTAATACCGAAAGTATTTCCGATATCTCCGAACGAGTATCGGGAAAGTGTATTGTTCTATCGTTCGCGAACTCGTTTATGCGAACAGTTGTGTTATCGTGGTACGTTTCCTCAAAGTTGAATTTAATTTCTAAGAGTACTCCCCGTTGAAACCGCGGTAAGACGTTCTATACTGCCGGGGGAAGAACGAACGTTGATATTTGAGTAGCCGTATTAGCATATATCGAGTTTATTTCGAACGCCTCCGCGCAGCCAGCGTTTCAGGTCAGTCGAAGTTTGGTCAGACGAATTTTAAAGTCATGCAACTTCTATGCTTGTCGTCCCTTCCATTCGGTATACATTACATACAGGAGATGAACCCCTTCAAACCCAATTCCGTTGATCTCTTCCCATTGAATAAAGATGCGAAAAACGTGAATAGAAAATCAGCATCGAGGAGATTCTATTTCAAATATTGTGATACGATAGCGTCCCTGATTTATACCATTCGGAGATTTTTTCCCCCGCCTCGACAGCTACGATTTCAAAACGTTACCAACCCGTGAACTTTTCTACCGAGACGTTTCCCGACAATATTATCGCTCTACGAAATGCCGTTTCCTTTTTAAAATTGAAAACGCGCCTCGAATATCTTGCGAAGTACTCGGTGTAAGTTCATAAAGAACTGAAAATGGGGTCAGTTGAGCAGAAAGGGAGCCCTGTAAGTGTTCATGTGTAATACATGTAGACTTTAAAGAAACACAAGTATGATACTGCTTGTTTTATTTAGGGGGCGAAAACAATCTTGAAAGGTATCTTCAATATCGGGCTTTAAGACGTTGGAAAAATGAGTAAAAATAATATTTTGGTGAGATTGTTGCACCGTGGGATATAACCACACATGTGCTGAAGAAGCAAACAAAATTTTTAATTCGATCAGTATAGTAGTTTTCGAGATATCGTAGTAATTATTTCAAAAAAACGCGTTCAAAATTCCAATTCTTTCCACCTGACTTTGACACGTCACATTGAACTAACTATAATTTCGGTATTCTCTAAAATAGAAATATTAAATATTTTGAGCACACTTTCGAAAGACCATACTTTCAGCTCATCTGAACAAAAATTGCGATTTCGGACCTCCTGCATTGCAACAACTGCATTGCGAGCAGATTTTCCTCCAAACCGCAAAACCGACCGAAAAATCATGTCTGCAGTGGTTATGACGCGCGTTTAAATTTCCCGCAATAAAATCCGACCTCATTGTGAATGGGAGACCCGTTCAAATATTTTCGAATTGGCGTACACGAATGGTGAACGAGGGAAACCGGTTGGCGTCTTGACCGAAGGTATTCCGGATACGTCCGTGAAAATAAAACTGTATTTTCTGTCGTACTCGAGAAGTCCTTTCCCGGATGGGCGTGTTATTCTGATCCCGGTTAATATGTTAGTCTATCATCTTCTTTGCCACTTCTTATTGTCACTCGAATCGAACTCAGCCGAGCGTGGTTATATGTAGAGAACGGGGAACGAGAGAATATGTAATTGACCGTTATCTTTGCGAATAGTCGATTGAACGCTATTATGCAAAATACTGTAATATAGACTGGTAATCATAGAATTTATAAAGGTTAAAAACTGGGACACTGTGCTGAACAACAACGTCCGGGTATACAGGGTGTCCAAAAATGTTGTACTCTAAATGGGTGATTTCTGAGGGGTTTTCTGAGGCTTTTCTTCATCGCTTTGTTAAGGAGTTATTAACAAATAACACGGATCAATCAGAGTACGACAACAGCGTTTTTTTGTTAATAACTCTTTAACACTAAACTTCTTATTTTACAATTATTGAAATTATAAGAATGATCTCATAAGAAATGTTTGTATAGATATCTTTAATAGAGCAATAGGAACGTCCCACACAAAGTCTGAATTAAATCAATCTTGTTATTTCTATAAGAAGAAAGAAAAGAAGAAGTGATTTCAAATGGGCTCAGGAATCTCCCCATTCAAGGAAATTCAAGAAGAAAAATTATTAAAAGAAGAAGTGAATTGTTCCTACGTCTCTTATAATTAATACAGACAATTCTCGCGTAGAAAATCCACATGTCTGCTATTGATTGCGACCGTTTCTTTGCGTTTCAGCTTTCGCAAAAGTGTGAAACGAAATATCGGGGAGGGGGTTCGAATTGCTTAAAATAAATAAAAGAGAGAGTATGAAAAGCCGTGCGACGCTCCAGACGAAGGAAATCTGCGGGGGAGCAGAGATTTAGTCTGGTGGCACTCGATCGCTCGGTTTCCCTACGTTCGTGTTCCGCAAAGTGTAATCTGATAAATATAAAGTGCATTCTTCGGTAATACGATATAGGAGGGAACATAATTGTGTGTAGGTGTAAAACGCTTCAGCCACGCTCGACGAGTGCCAGGTTATTTTAACCCGGACGATTCACCTGAGCGTGATAGATCTTTCTTTCCGTTCCAATATAAACAGCCTACTTTCTGCCGGTGTTATTATGTTTTTAAATGTTTTTATTTCGTCGTCTATGAATTCTCAATTCGACCGAAACTCGATACGTACTACGTAGATGTACCCATGTGTGTATGTCGCCCGTGTACGGCTCGATGACCAACGATAAAAAACACTGCGGGAAATACGTTATTTAAAGAAAGGGATATTTCTGGCAAAAGGAAACCGCGCGCGTATCAGAACTTTACCGCGAAAGGATACAGAATTTCGCAATCGGAATTGTTTGACCAGATACGGGAATAATTTGCGAGATATTCCACCGATATGTTTTGCACGGACAACTTTGAGGGCCCTCCGTTCTTTCTGAGGGAACGTTTGCCGATGGAAATTACCGTGTCAAATAGTTTCGAACAGCTCCCGATCGGTTTCATCCGATATCGAACACTCGAAGGAACAATTCGACGCACTGTAGTCCTGGAGACTTTAGTTAGAAAAGCCCTGAGAACTTCAACAAACGAGTTTGCGTTTCAACGAAATGAAAAATATACGTAGCGGATACCAATGTATCACACTCCTTAAGTCTATCTAAGAGAGTTAAATTTACCTTTCCTATTAAAATGATAGCAATTATTAAGTAAATAATATGTCTTCTCACCAAGAATGGACTTGAACCACTTTCAAAATTAACAACAAGATCTGTCACAAAATTTGAAACAGCCCAAGTCTATTCGGTATAATTTAAAATGCTTCAATTTGAAGAAAACAATATTCAATTTATTTTATATTTCATTACAAAACTTGAAAAACACCGTTAATGCAATTGAGGAAATCTTCTAACTATATGTGTAAATTACATTTGAAGAAGTCATGGTGCTCCGGTGGCATATATCGTAGAAAGTCCATCATATCCTTGTATTTCGCTGTTGTAATTTGTCTTATATTTTTGTAAAGTGGTGTCAATAAAATATTTTCGAATTTTCTTGGTCTATTCCGACATGGTAATAAATTCAGTATTTTAAACTCTGCATTCTCATCCATTGATATCTTATAGAAAATTTTATATGGTTCATTTCTCAAAACACGCATTCAGCATATTTTTAACTAATCTATTGTTTCTTCGTTAGAATTTTTTAGCTTTTTAAAAATTGCATCCTCCAAAAATCAGTAAAACAGAGCTACTACCTTAACATCAAACAACCGACAAATGGAGTTGGGCCACTTTCAAAATAAAAATCTGTACATATCATCCTATTAACCAGCTAATTTCCTTTTTACAAAATCTTTGTGATTTCAAATATATTAGTTACAATTTGCTTCAGAATGAACAGATAACGTAGAAATGTAAATATTAAAATGGACTTAGGCCAATTTCAAAATAAACGGCTCGTATATTCTCTGATTGGAGCAGTGTAGAATGTGTACAGCGATTGATACTTTGGCAACGCAAGTTAATTCGAATTCCCGGGTGGTTGCCAGCCAAGAAACTTCTAGAATTCTAATTAAGGCTCGGCATTTCTGCATTAACGACTGATATATCATAAGCGAGATTTCAGCCGGATTTGAACACAAGGATTGCGGGGGCCCCGTGTGGTTCCCAAATCAAGGACGCGTGCAAGATCTTCGCGTCGCGTATCTCATGCTTCTTGTAACATGCTCGCGCGAGGCTTATGCAAAATTCAGGAAACTATGCAAGAAGTCCTCGTTTGACTTCCTACATCTCCATCCCTATAATATGCATCCGCAACTATGTGCAAATACATGCGGCGTGGCAAACGAAATTCGGCGCGGACAGGCTTCGTCATAAAAACTCGGTATAACTTAACAACTTGCCTGGGAACCTTAAACGTTCCACAAAATCAAAATAATTAAACATTTTTGCCCCACACTTTAAATCAACAAGTTTATGGCGTTACATCTTAAATGCGTCTCACAACAGCGACAAAATGAGATCAATCATTTTACAGAGTGTACGTATAAATACTAAATGGGCGAATTTTAATAAATCAGAAACTGAAAAATTATAATAGCACGTTAAATAGTGAATATCAACCTTAAAAACTTGAAGTTTATCAAAGTAAATGCTACTTTAATCCTGACTCGTGTTGCATTCTAATAATCCTACTAAAATCCGTTCATAATGTACAGTGAGCCACGAAAGTATTCGTACACCTTTTAAAAACTAATAACTATTTTATAATCGTACTAAAAAACCTGATTTTTTATAATCAATTAGAAGCATTGGTTTACGAAATGATATGCAGAAAAGATTTTCCAAAAATTATAATTTATTATACAAGGTCACATGCAAAAATAAAAAAGGCATTTTTTAAAACTTTTTTATTTCATTAAGGGCCCAAATAGAAAAGTTTTAAAGAATGCCTTTTTTATTTTTGCACGTAACCTTGTAAATTATAATTTTTGGAAAATCTTTTTCGCATATCATTTCATTTCATCAAATTGATTATGAAAAATCAGGTCCTTTCGTACAATTATAAAAAAGTTATTCTGTTTTAAAAGGCGTTCGAACACTTTCGTGGATCACTGTACGTGTGAGGGTGAATGAATCAAAACCTGAAAAATAAGCACTTTAAGCACTGAATATCAACTTTACAAATGCGCACAATGTGAAGGGGTAACTTAATTAATGGGACCGAATTTAGAAAGTTGAAATGTATCACAGTAAATTCTACTTTAATTAAAAATTTTTTTGCATTCTACTAAATCCTAATAAAATCCTATTGAAATTTATTTATAGTGTATGTGTGAGGGTTAATAAATTAAAAGAACTGAGAAATTATCACGTTAAGCGATGAATATCAGCCGTAAAAATGCGCACAAAGTACGAGATAATTGAATTAATGAAACTGTCACTAGTAATCTGAAATTGATCAGAGTAAATTCCACTTTAATATTTAATCTTTTTGCATTTTAACGATGCTAATAAAATCGTATTAAAATCGATTTATAATGCAGTAATAAAGTGTACTTAATTCCCGTTCCGAGTCGGCTCAACATTTTCCAGCAAATTGCTCGGCACTCCCAGCTCGCGAACGAAGTTGTCAGTCTCGATTCGCGTAATTTTCCAAGGCGAACGATCGGCTCGCGATTGGATCGGACCACCGTGAAAGCATAGGTAAAATTCTTTTCGATTAATCCTGGCTCGTTATCCAGGCTCACCCACGCGTTCCCTTACGCAGGTGGATCGCATTGCAATCCATGGCATCGTGCCATACTATCCTTCCCCTCTTCGTAATATTATACCGGCACAGTGCATTAGCTAAAATTTACTCTGTCGTATCTCGCTGCTTCTTCGAGTCATCGATATTGTTAACCTTTGTGTGAACTTCCGCTTGATAGAACAGATCCCCATTGCACAATAGAAAGGGAAAACGAGACGCGCGATTGGGCCTTGTTGGCGGAACCCGTTCCTCGCGATTACAAAAGCTTAACTAATCCCTTGCACTATAAGTTAATTTATAGCTACGGTGATTAGTGGATTTCATGCATTTATGACAGAAATGAGCAGGTAAAATACAAAACCGTGAAAATATCAGGTGATTTAAAAAACACGATTGCCTGTGGCTTAATAAAATTAATAAGGAATAAATGTCTTGGCAGCTCCTATTTCTTGCAATCGACATGGAAAATTTTTATTTTGCATAAAAATCCACAGTCCACAACTTCTTTATCCTTCATAATTTTTCAGGACAATGAAATAAGTTTATATTTGTTATAAAAAGTTCGGTCGAAAATGTAGAATAAAATGTTTTACGTATTTTTTTTACGTAAATGCTACCACCTTTCACCACTGGTCTCGCAACGTTGCCAATAGCCTTCAAAAATTTGTAGTAAGTGTGCAGAACAGTTAGAAATATTTAAAAAATTTTTAAATACTGCTGTACTATTTTTAATTCGTTAGATGCCTAGTAAATGTTTACGTAGCTCTTGCATCTTGCAATGGATGCAATGTTTATTTCGCATAAAGATGTGCTGTTTAATCGTTAAAAGAAAATTAGAATGCACTGTTAGTAAATGCTGGAGACTCGTTTCTCGCAGGCTCGCAGAATCAATTGCTTTTATCGATTCGTTCGTCGGCCTTCCGGATTCAAAGCGATTCTTCGCATAACTTCGATTTCGATCGTGTAGATAGCTTCTACCTACGTCGGAGACTGTAGTACGTAAACTCGCGCCAAAGCTGCCATTTTGAATTTCACTGGCAGTCGTTCCTTGGGATCGTAGAGTAAACCAGAAACGACGGGGCTGAGAAGGGGGTACAAGTTTTTCTCGCGACGACGACGTGACGCGCTATGGAAATGCAGCTAGCGTGCTGTTTTTTCCTCGGGCAGAAAGCAGAAAAGCAAGAAGCTTCTTGCGAAGTCGACTCCCCTATTTGCAATGCTTACCGACTGCACGTAACCACGAGAAACCTTTACAACAAATCAAAGTGTTCTTAAAAGTCGAGTATCTTCCTGACAAACGCACTACCAAACGTTCTCAATCGAATGCATTTTGCTGAGAGACTGTGCGACGTTTGTAGCATTAGTTGGATTAGTTGCTTTTGTTGGATCTTTTTTCGAGAGAATCTGTTCAACTTTTGAATTAGAAAGCTTGCGAGATTATCCCGTAATGTGTGTGCTGGCTTTTTTCTCAGTAAAAATAATGGCTTTTTATAAAGTTAGTGTTTTAAATAATTGTGTGTTCATCGTCCAAGAAACAAACATTTTCTGTAACTTCTGAGAGATTCCACTTTATCGTGAATTAGCGGAGTAAGCACGACCCAAATGGTATTGTGTTTGTTATAATTTTAGACAGAAAAATGCCAGGAATATGCTGGTAAAAGTTTCATAAAGAAATAGTTAAGACCAACAAAGTTATGTCAACGAATAAGCACTGTCTCGTCGTATCTAATCAAAAATTTACTGTATCACGAAAACTAAAAGAGATAGCGTTTTATATGAGCAACATATTTCCAGGTCAACGAATTCGACGTTCAATTCTCCGTACAATTATCAACAAATAGTCTAAATTCCCCAAATCATTTCACAAACAACAGTAAACTTCGAAATTAGGTGGTACACCATCGACTTATCAAGCAACATTCGGTTCGGATAATCGAGGTTCTATTGAATTGCGGATGAAACAAACAAATGCGATAAGAGTGGTGTCGTGTTCGGTATCATTTTAATCAGGAAAAGTCACGAATACGTAGCTCAAGGTTCCACAAAGAAACAATTAAAAACAAAAGAGTTCTATCACCGAATTGTTATTGTTAAACCGGATACACTGTAGGGTCATTCTGTTTTTTCCTTTACGACTAGCAGCGAGGTATCGAGTAGTGCTGTTACAACTCGATAAAAATGACATTACCGTTTTAGATCCTATTCCCATGAAAATCGTGGAACTCGGATTGGAAAAAAAGCATGGAGTATCGACGCGTTACGGAGGGTTTCGCGGATAATTAAACCGCGGTTTAAACGGGCGGCGCAGTCTTTTCCGCGGTGGAAACGAGAACAACGAAGGTCTGAACTTTCGTGGCGGGTCGTGTCGAGCAGAATCTATCATATGCAGGTACGGCGGTGTACTCTCAAGTATGCAACTAATTAAATTCCGTGTGTACGTATGCCGTGTGTCGTACTTAAGTAAAACGTGTACCTGTGCAGTGGGTGTACGTATGCTCTCTACAAGAACTTGTTCGGAACAACCGCCTCTAGTTATTCGTTTGCGCGACGACTAGCTTCGTCGTTTCTCATACTCGCAAGAGAGCCTCGCCCTCCACCCTCGCGCACCCGACCCGCCCGCGCAAACCATCCTCGAACCAAACCCTCTCTCTCTCTCTCTTCTCGCGTCTCTCCTCTCTGGTTTTCCTCTGACACGATTTTCCTCGTGCACTTGCTACACCGAGGACGTGTCGAAGGTCAAATACGAAGCTACGTATTCGGAAATGCTTCTGAACAATTTCAATCCCCGAGGGGGAAAACTGTTCCCCTGTTCTTTGCGAATCCGGAATCACTCCGGATCGGTTCGTGATTCAAATACTTACACACGTATTTCGCCGTACCGACCAACCCCCGACCCCGTCCGCTCGTTCGTCCGTCCGTCCTTCCGCTTCGAAATTGATCGGTTTCGCGAAACTCTCGAAACTTCCGTTCGGGTCCGGCGAAATTTCATTCGAAATTTCTTGCGTGTAATATTTGAACCGCCTCGACCCAAACGGGGTGCGCCAGTGACGCTTTTCTAATACCGGGGAAATCGAGGCGGGAATTCTCCGTTCAAAGCATCCCCTGGAAACTTTCTATGAACATTAAGTTGCATTTCACACTTCGTGTGATTTCGTTTATCTGCGAAAATGAAAATTTTGTGCATCTATAAACTATGATAATTCTGAAAGAAATGAACGTACGACAGTATATTCCGGCTCATTTTAAAGCTAGAAACCTCTAGTTTCATAATCCATCGTTCATTTTATTCCAAATATTCATTGTATACCCTTATGTTTAGTTTGTAGAGGTTACTCGTTCTGTATACTCCATCCATGTTTATACCTAATGTTGTAATAAATCTCTTCTGAGATTTTCTAGAAGAAAAAAGAAGTTAAAAATCGAACTTAAATGTGAAATTTAAATGCAACAATGAAGAGTACCATTTTCTAAAATAACTTTAAGTAGATTTTACAATATAGAGATTATTATTGTGCTGCATGCAGAAAGTTTAAGTGATTATTTCGGTTTTTGGGAAAACAACGTGGAATATCTGTCACGGGGAGCGGTATGCACCGGGTGTTTGTATAATAAGGTCAAATAGCAATAGTGTTTGTCGCGTGAAATGCTTGAATTGTTTCAGGAAACTCCTTGCATAGCTCGCAGTCCTGTACGTGTGTACCTACGTACTTCCCTTAACAGACAAATTAATAGCCACGAGACGCATTAGAATTGGATAGAAGGGGGAACGATAAGACTTCCCGTTGTTTCCAGTTACTATGCCTCGAGGACTATAAGGATAACTAAAATCTGGAGTAGAACGTAACCAGGCTTTCCTCCTATCCTCGTTAAAAAGTTTACGGCTTCTTAAATCATTCTGTAACCGAGAAATTCAATGCAGAACTTCCTGCGATTGTATGTAAGGGATCATGCCTGACTAATCTGAAAAAACAAAGTGAAGGAATTTTCTTCAGGGAAAATAGTGGACGTTTTGTTTAAACAAGTGGCAGATTTTGAAACACGTATACTATATGTATATCTTGTAACTGTGATATTATTCTGATTGATCAAATGTTTATCTTTAATCTAGTTAAATGTCCATGCCAAGTGATCAATCTGAAAACCGAAAATTTTTGGGAATTTCTTCCGGAGAAATTATTGGACCTTTTGTATAAACAAGTAATATATTTTAGAGTGCATATATCGTACGATTTATTGTTGCAATATTATTCTGATAGATCAAATGTTTATTTTTAGTAGTTTATTTTTAATCTGAAAATATACAAAGTGGTCTTTGAGAATTTGGTTAAAAAGATTGCGCATATTCCTTGCTCTATAAATTATTTAGTCTTTTTAAACACTTATTTTTATCAGATTATATAAAGATTTTATATTATTTTATTTAGCAGATGGGGGAGGAATATGTTCGATAAAAACGTTTTTTCCATACACGAGAAGCGATGAATTTAAACGTTGAATAAATTGTATTTAGAGATGAACGAACGTCGCTTGGTACAAAGTTAGTATTGTCAAAAATCGTTTGCTCGATAAAATTTCTGTGTTTAGGAGCACATTCTGGGAGAGGCATTTGTTAAGATTTTGCAATAGAAAAATGACTACAGCTAGTATATAATAAATTACTACAAATTGCACAATACACATACATTTGAATAATGGATTCATTTTAAAAAGCAGTTAATATTTCCAGAAAAAATTCTTAAAAATGAAGATAAATATTTAATGGAGCAGAATAATATTGTAATTATAAATTGCATAATATATATGTGCTTTAAAAAACAATAAAATATTTTTAAAAAATGCCTCAAGATATCGTTCATAGTGGACAATTTCTGAAAATTTCTGGAAGATAACATTTATTTCGCACGGTTAATTACGCACGTCACCGTCGTAGATCGATATTAGATCAACCAGGATAATATAGTAATTACAATGTACATCAAGTGCACACGATGAGCATAAGCACAAATAGCCCGAGACGTCTCGTGGGTATAACGATTATTGATTCGCGATTTACAGGGCGCTGAAATCTCCGAAGCGGGCCGTTATGATCTAATAGAGTATGAAAATAAAAGGAAATGACCCTCCGTTCGCAGCTTTATGTCTACAACTCAATTTGCCTTTTTATTGCTTAATCTATGAAACATGGAACGTCTCTAGAGCGTTCTAGAGACCATGTATTGATGTTCCGATTGGAAATGAGACTAATACTATCTTTGTACTTCGAACTTGAACGAAGGGAACGAAGAAAAGTCGAATGGGACTTGGCGTTAGGTGAAATTATAGCGGGAGCTTTTATATTTGTGGACGGAGATACGAGCCTTACATAAATCCGGTCTGGCGATAAAATACTCGAGAGGAATTGGACACGTAATATTCTTTTACAGCTCTACATCATATCGTTCAGGTAGCTTATTCAACATCCTGCTATATGTAATGTACGATCGATACCTATCGACGGAAACTCGCGCGAGACCGAACTTCACCTCTGCCTTTGATTCTGCAAAATTCATTTGACTATCCTACACGTCGCTCTCGTGCGACCATGTCACGGCATAATATTACAAGACGCTCCGAAAATTATAAGGGCTTCATGCTGTGTTGATAGTAACGCCTTTATTACATAAATTGTCACACGATATCAAATTCATTTAAAAGTATTGTATGCTGGTTGATTTTGGCTTCATTTAAATTATTGAAAGAGAAAGCTTTCATTCGAATTCTCTTCTTTGCAATTGACTTGATTATTAAAAGAGAATATTTATTTTCATTCGACCTTTGCTCCTTGCAATTGACTGAAAATTACAACACTTTCTCCGAACTGTACTCATTTGTTGCAACATAACTAAATTGCGGATCTTTATGCAAAATAAAAATGGTCTGATTGGTCCAAATTGAATGTTATTTCTTCCCTTAATGATTTTAATAGAGGAGAAATCATATATTAACATCTTCAATTTTTTAAATATTTCAACAATTTTGAATTTCATCTACTCAATTTTACTATAAATGCATAAAGATCCGCAGTCTAAACATAACATATGAATTCTCTTATAACACGGTCAACTCGTTTCGTGTTGCATCGAAACCGTGTTGAGCGAAACTTAAAAGTGGTTAAAGTGATACTCTCTCTCTGTCCCATAATAATAGTAGCAAGTGAATATTTAAACGGGAATTATTGGCGAATGTAGCTGTAAGTTATGTTGCAGCGCAAAATTGCGAAGCCTGCAATCAACATCAATGTTTCATGACATCTGTCATTTGTTTTGACACATCTTTCAATTTTTAGGTTAACCTAGTTATTACGAATCATAACTATTATAACATTGTGAAAGTAAGATGATAAAAACAAGTTATGCTGCAAGCAACGAAGAACGATAGCTCCAATAATTTTAAGCTCACGCATATAGGGAAAGCAAAAGTTCGCAGCAAAGGGATCCTACCTACAAGTTTAAAATGCAGTAAAGAAATTATTGAAAAATCCAGAGAGAGAAACTATCTGAACACTCAAAATAAAAATTAGGAGTAATATTTTTAATTTATTGTTTAATGTAATCTAGTTTTTTGATAACAAATGTGGCGTTCTATATTTATTTTCTTTTGCTACTATTATTATGGGACAAATTAAATTCATCAACTGCTACTATTATTATGGGACAGAGGGAGGAGTATTTTCTGAGTGGATGCCGTGTTGTATCGAAGCTATTTAAAATTACCGTGCTATATCGAAGCTGAATTTTCAAAGTAGATCCCGTGTTATGTCGAAACTACTTTCAAAGTGCAAATTAAATATTTAATTGTAAGAATTTCTCTAAAGTTAAGTTTAAAGTTAAATTAAGAATTCCAGATACCGTATTATATCGAAACTGCATTTATAAAGTAAAAACCGTGTTAAACGAAATTTACTATTCGAGTAATTATGCTCAAGTCTATTAAATCGTGCTACGTGGAAACCGCGTTCTAACGATATTGTGTTACAACAGAACAGCCGCAATTTAGCACTGTGCGTGCTATATATGAAAACCGTGTTTACCATACCATAACTCGCCGAAGTGTATAATAAAGCGTCTTAAAAATCTAGATAAATTAAATCCTGTCATTCTCATAAAACAACACATTTCTACTTTACTGCATGGTCCTTCCAGTGTTAACATAAAACCAGCACTAAGCTGCAAATCCCATAATTTCCCAGAATATCTTATAATTTCGTCCACCAGCATATTACAAGGGTTCTCTCCAAGGGTAAATTGTAATGCGTGGGCGTGTCCCGGGGAAGGGTGCTGGTGGATTCACGCAACGTGCCTGAATAATTCCTATTTTCTTTCATTTGCCATTAGAGTGGCTCGACTGATCGATCGAGCCGCGTAGAACGCCCATTGTAATCATCATTGCCTGGTTCGCTCGAGTACTACATGAGCAAGACGTTAAAACCGCGTTTCCTGCGGAATCCAACGAAGTTGTTCGACGCAGACTACATCGGATTACCGGTTGCCCGGTAATTCGATGCCTGGCAACGATTGTTCCCGACTTGAAAAACGAGGAGGACAGCGGATAAAGGTTAAATTAGTTGTCCGTCGTACCGAAACCACCCAAAAGCTCGGAGCAGATGGGGAGTGGACAAGCATACGGAAGGTCGGTCTCTCCTAATCAGTTCGGAAGCGGGTCCAAGAAGCAAACAATAAGAGGATGAACGCGCGCCCAGCTCTTAGACGCGAGTCACCTTGAGTATTCGAGACAGAGCCGCGAAAACTTCGATTTAAATCTTCGAGTGCCCGAAAAATCGATAGACGGCTGATAGGTCTCATAAATATCGTTATTGGCGCCGGGTAATTCGAATGTCGTACGCAGCGGCCGTACGTTTCCTCTCTCCGCGCAACCATTTCCGCTACAGCCCTCGGTCCTTCTCTTCCTGAGAGGGTTTCTCCTTTCTTTTCGGGACCGCCCGTTTCGCTTCACGATCGTTCTCTGTCCGACCCGCTTAGCCCCAGTCATCCCTTTTACCTTATTCCATGGCCTCGGTCCTTCCGCGCTCTTTCCTCTGGATTCCACCTATTCACCGTTTTCCTTCCGCTATTTTTACGAGCTCCGAATATCGCCGGGCCCTTCCGGCTGACGCGACGCGACACGACGCCCGCTCCCGTTTCTACACCGACGAAACAACCCACGAAATATGTCGCTGAAAATGTTCCTCGATGCATCATCCCAGAGACAGTATTCCAATGGAGACCGGGATCTTGCGACATCGAGGACTCCAGGCTAACTAACTCCTTCGCTGCAGATCCAAGAACGAGAATCACACTTTTTTGGATACTGTGTTGTTACATGGCCGTTATTCGGTTACCATAGGATCGTAAGAAGGATCAAGGAATTGACTCTTTTGTTTCTGAAACGCACTGCCTTCCCGAACAATCTTATTTCTCTACTTTCGCTCGACCAGTCTTGCGATTTCTCCTGTATTTTTCCATGGCTTTCGTGTGCTAATGTTTTCTCTAAAGAAACTTTCACGGATATATTCGCGACACTTCTGCGGTTAAAATGATACCAAACACGACGCAATTCGGTTGATATTTGCGCGTTTAATTCATGATATACTGGAACCTCTACTATCCGAACTCGATTAGTGGGATGCGAGTATTCCGGGACTAGAATAGTCATCTGGCTACGGGCCTAGGGTTTATTGCTTTAATTGCTTTAACACGTTGATTTGTTTAAACAAAAATTGAACTGAATTTCCATTGAATGCAATGAGCAACTGGTAACAATTATTAGTCTGATCCTTTATACAAATGAAATAGATGCGGTAATGAACAAATATTAGTGGCGATTTTGCATGCTGTCGATTGAGAAGAATCGGAGGTAAATAAAAATAAAGTATAGTTTAAAAAAGTATTACGTGTTCGACGAATTGTTTTCGGATAACTTGGATGAGATCGAAATAATGATATTTATTATTGATTGCTATTATTGTTCGACGTGCTTACTAGAGTGCCTGGTGCCTTCAGTGGTATGATTAGCAACTGCGACCCGCACCTATCGTTAGCAACTGGGAACTTCCTCGGTGGCTCTCGAGAAAAACTGGCGTTATTGTGCGGCAGAAGCGAAACATTCGAACGGAAATTAATTAACACGTTCGCGGGACCGGTTCAGGGCGAACAATGGTTGGCATAAACAGCGCCCCTGCGAGACGCCCCTGGCGATGGTGGTGCTACCGATTCCGTGAATCGGTCCGTTAATTAGGTTCCAGAAGCCTCCGGGCGCTTCGACTTGGGGGAATCGTCGCTATTCATCGCCAGGAAAGCATCGACCACTCGAGTTTTCCTTTTTCGATCACCGATACCGCGACACGCCGAGAATCGCATAATTCAATCTCCGTGCCTCTCGGCTTGAGTTCCCTAATACTCTCCGCGACGATGAGACACTCTATAGAACCGTGCAAATTTGTTTAATCTTCAGCACATACCATATCGCATTAACAAAATTTTTCAAATCCGCACAATGTTTTCCTATTCTTTATCGTGCTAAGAGCCGAAAAATATGAGGAAAATTTGAAAATTCTGCCATTATGTAAACAATTGAGTTTCTTCACGTTCGGTCCGAGCCATAATTACGTTCGTACTAATCAATAAACAACTTCATTTTTGTGTTTTCGATCAGTATACGTTTTCCAGGCATGCTGCATAAAAAAATACGCAACTCGTGTAATTTTTATTATTTTCACTTCAGAAAAATCAGATGTGTATTTCGAATATCAACGAATGTGTGTGTAAAATCTGAATGCCGAAGGTTTGATGGTTTTCCTGAAAAAAATTCCTAAAACTCGTGCAAGAACAAACTCGAAAGCCAGAATACCCCTTTAAACGAATATTGGTTTGGGTTAGGTTATCTGGAGAGGGAGTGCAGAGCGAAGACTCTGACAGATGTGTCTGTAACAGCCTGTGTCACAGATGCACACTTATAAGCAAAGTTCAATATGCTGGTGAGAAAGTTTTTAGCAAATATGTCGGTAGCTTGTCATTTCCGCGAAAAATGAAACTCATATTCGTATTCAGCACATCGAGACGTGTAGAATGGCCTGTAACAGATGCCAAAATCTAGGGGAGGCAATTTGAAAGTCTTACTAATGACCTACTGTGGTTAACACAATGTTGAAGTTAAAACATCTCCTAAATTAATAATTTTTCGACAAACATTATAGTACAAAAAAATACACGATTCCATTTAAAAAAGTGAAGGGACTTTGAACTCTTCAGAACTACTGCAGCCCAGAGTTGGGCAAAAATCAACTAATATTTAAAAATGACTAATAGTCTGATTGATTGTTATTCAAAACTTAACAAAAGTCAGTTAAAGCTTTTTGATTAGTTAGTCATAACTACATGGCACTAGTTAATCACAACTCTAAGTAATCGTTAGTTTTGTAGAGCTTATGAAGTTATTAGTCAATAATCATAATTGTGACTAGCGTTTGCCCAACTCTGCTGCAGCCACACTAAAATACTTTACTATCATAGTCTTTAGTTTCATCATACTTGAAGTCATAGTTTACTGT
Organism: Lasioglossum baleicum; assembly: GCF_051020765.1. Classification (NCBI taxonomy): domain Eukaryota; kingdom Metazoa; phylum Arthropoda; class Insecta; order Hymenoptera; family Halictidae; genus Lasioglossum; species Lasioglossum baleicum. The sequence goes on along the minus strand of NC_134946.1, from coordinate 9,137,140 downwards.
CTAGGTTGTGTTGCATATGAAATGTCCGATTTTAGAATGCGATTCTTATAAAACGTTTCGATCAAGAAATGCTGTTACAGTCTATATGTACATTATACATATAAAACTTTGAGGTCAAAAGCTAATCCTTAATGTTATGTATGTTCAATTTTAATTTAGATGTGTAATTTTACTTTTAAATAACTTTTATATGTCTGGGAAAATAACTTTTATGCGATTTTTGGTCAAAATGTGGCGATTAATTAACTTACTAGTCGTTTATGGTAAACAAGAACGACAAAATCAAGATAACAATCTTGTAAATGAAAATCGTGAATGACCATAATATCTTATTTTCACCGTAAGACAATCAAGAAACTTGAAACTTGTAGATAGAATACATTGGGTATATAACATTGCGTTTGTTTCATGTCGTTGCTAAAAATCGTACATTTCATATGCAACAACCTAATATTATTACAGTGTTGTTTATACTGAGCAACGTTTGATGGTAAAGCTCATTTTTATCTCCAAAACCAACGGAGATATTTAATATGAGATGAGTGTACACCGAATATGTTGTTCACCTGTATAGAGTTAGGAAAATGTGCATTCCCTTCGTTTAATTGTACCGACACATTGAAACACATCATTTCGCGCAGGAGAGTAGTTGCATCGCCATGAACTTCCCCATAAAACGAGTCTAGTACTTTTCGGTGCGTTCGCGGGGAAGTTTGAAGAAAATTGGAGATTGTTTCTTAGGGATGCTCCCTTATGAAACCGCAGCGTGAGTGCGCGCATAAAGTAACCTAGCTCAGCTATGGGGGTCCGTAAGGCTGGTTCGCTCTGTTATTTCACGCTCCGCGTTGTAGACCGTTGCGGTCAAAGGCGAATAATGTTGTGAATGAAAACCTTATTAATCCGGGCAGCGGACGTTGTTCTCTCTCGCGCAAGCCTCTCTCCTTTTCCAGCTTGTAACGGTAAATGCCTGAAATTAATATCTTTTATTTTCTCGCCGGGGAGAAAACAGAGAAAAATAATACGTTAAGATTAAAGAAAACGGCGCACTCCATAAACTTCGTGTTCTCCACGCATGCTAATAAATTTCTACGTTGTTGCTGCGCATTATGGCTCTTCATGCAGTTTACTGTACGTACGGTGAAATATTTTCGAAATTTGTTTAATATTTTGGATAAAAGTAGCCGAGTTTAGAGGACGTATGAAGGTCAAACGTGTTTTCCCAGGAAGAAATGGCACGTGTGTAGTATTTATTTAACGCACTGGTCACTGCAGTTTTTTTACTTTTTATGAAAAAGTACTAAGCCACTTATGGCTGAAAACCGTTTTAGTTCAGAAGACATTTTAATCTTACTGTGCGGGATTACGCCATTTTCAAATTGAAATATTTCCTGAATTAATGGTTTTAGACTGTAAGTAGCTTAGTACTTTTTCGTGGGGGATTACAAACTGCATCGATCGGTGTATGAAAAAATATACATACATATATTCTGCAACTTCAAAGACAGTGTGTAGCTTGCCATAACCTCTACGCTTGTGACTGTACTACCAACATTTAAATACTATAATAACCAACATAAAAGATCATACTTATGTTTGTAACATTGTAATTCTTTTATTACATTTGCTATTCTAGTTACATTTATGGATTCATTCTATTTAGATATGTCTAATTACGTTTTCCAGTTCTTGAATATTGTTATATTATTTGCCACTTTTTTATATGACTCTCCAAAGAGTTTCCCATAACTTCCCCATAAGATTTGACTTCAGGATTGCCCAGGGAATTTGTATTTTTTAAATTATAAACATCACCTTGAAAAATTACATTTTCTCCACGATTGTCGTCGGTGTATTAAATTGTACATTTATCGAATAAGTCTATCTCTGCCTTACCTGAATTAATTTTCTACGGACCAATAACCGAATGCAGATCCGCAGCATAAAACCTTCCGTGCCGAAATTTCAGCTCGAGACTACAGATTTTACGTTTCGCGAATCGAGCCAGTAACATTTGAAACTATAAGCTCCATCTAAATTAAACGCTCTTCGTCAGAGAATATAACGTTCTTCTGCTCTTCACGCCGGGTCATATAATTTTGAACAAACTCGAATACTGCTCTTTTACGCTCCTGTGAAAGAGGTGGTTTTAATGATCTTTTCGTCTGCTTTAATCTTTTTATTTCCCTGCAAAAATTGCCTTGGAAAAAATATTCTAACTATAAATCAGTCCTTTAAAAATAAATCACTTTAGTTGTATCATCGTAATTCGCGAAGACAGTGGCCTACTGTAAAAGAGACATTTCCTATAAATGTAAATAAATTAATAACGTAGAAAATGTACATAAAATAACTAAATTGTAGATTTTTTTAGAAGAACCATTAAGTCAGGAAAGAGTCGTTTCTCCTGAAATAAAAAATTTCTCGTAGTTTAAATTTTTAAATCATCATACACTTTTCATTATTGTACGAAGCCTTCACGAACATTTTTCTCATTATAATGATACCCTACACGGATAACATTTGCATTATATTTACTCGTTTAATCCAGGATTCACAGTGAAACCTCGATTATCCGAAGTAGTTAGTAGAATACGTGTGGGTGGATAACAGAGCAATTATCTTACTATACGTGGTTTTTATTGATTGGTATAGTAAATAGTATTAATCGCTTTGGATTTTGCATCTTGTTTAATTCTGAAACACGTATTCGGTTCGGATAATCGAGGTTCCACTATACCGTGGATTAAACGAGTAAATACGCTTCGAATGGTACCGTGTTTGGTTTCATTTGAATCAGGAAAGTGTCGCGAATACGTTGGTAAAGGTTCCGCGAGAAATAATTAAAAACAAGAAACTTGTGTAAATAAATTAGTATCGTCTCACCGATAAATCTATCATGTTACACTCCTCCTGGGTCCCTTAGGAGGTAAATTACAGGGACAAATTTAAATGAATTATTCTTATGAAAATGACAAATTTAGTTTTTGGTAAAGATTGTAATTAAATTTCGGAGGAAGCTGTTGGAGAGAATAATCCCGTTCCTCTAAAGAAAAGTCCGTTCTCGGTCGGGCAATAGATTATTTTTTGCCGAGCTCAAAAATAGGTGAGCCAGTTGGTACGGTCCTGGGCGAGGAAAAAGGGGGTTGCAGTGGAAGGAACAGACATCGGTGTCGGTTGTAAATTCAGTGGAAGGGACCAACAGGCAAGAAATCCGTAGCCGTGGCTGATAGCTGATACCAAAAGTGGATGAACGAAAACGAAATCTGCTCGTAATGGTGAACTGGTTATCGGCGGCGCGAGTTTAGTCGTTTCCACCGTCCTATATACTATATAATATTCACCGAAGAGGACGAATGGCTCACCCTCTCTCCATCTCTCTTTCTCTCTCTCTCTCTCTTTCTGCAGGGGCTCTGCCGGTTGTGAAACCCGTATTACGCCTTCCAACTTTTTACGGTATCACTGTATCGGATGTATAGCTACATATATTAGAGCCCGGATCGAATATTCCGGCGCTCCGAATGCATAGAAAATGACGGGGCTCCTCGGCGAGCCCTAATACGATTACACCGAATATTACAACCGGCGAATATTCAAGCCGCTCCACAATAAAAACAAATTGAACGGTGAACGCGAATCGCTCGACACGCACACTTTTAGAAAACGAGCGACATAACAAGTCTCCGATTGAAAAGCATAAACCCCCACGTATGTAGTTTGTTAACGCAATATCAATGTGCAAGCCTTTTTCCTATAGATCCGTCGAATTTTTAACTCGACCATTCTGTGTCGGATTAGGACTTGTCATAGTAAATGCCAGCTTTTACGTGGAAATTTCGACCCATTAATTCCTGAGCATGTGGAACGATTCGAGTTTGGTGCTTTATGCAAGGTAACAATCTTCTTTATTTGAACAATGATTTTTTGAAAAATTGTCGATTTACACCAGGTCTGGCCAGTCCAAATGGTTCCACGAGCCACTTTGATGACGCGTTACGTTACAGCAGGCCGCACTTTAGGTAAACATGCTTTTAAAAAATATAATACAAATACAAAATGTATAAAACTTTATTCTTATACTATGATTCAATATAATTAATTGTCGAGTCTTAATTAATGAGATATTTGCTTATCCTTTCTTTCACTTAATTTTTGTAAATCTATATTTATGTTCGACGTTGCACATATTTTGTTAGCTGATTTTCTAAATTGACATCAGTTAATGAAGCACGTGATGAAAAAATATTTCACAAACATATGTGGATCTAGAAGCACTTACAACTCGTTGTGCAAAATATCTTAAGTTGGAATATCTCTCTGTAATATAAGTACATATTGCAAAAATTAATTTTTGATGTGGACGCAAAAATTAGTTTCAATTATATGAAAGATATCAAATATAGAACTGGAGTTGGTAGTCGCACTTGCGCATTATAACGCGCATTTTATATGATCAATTAGAAGCATTGGTTTATGAAATGATATGCTAAAAAGCTTTTCTAACAATTATAATTTACATGGTTACATGCAAAAATAAAGAAAGGCATTTTTTAAAACTTTTTTATTTGGGCCCTTAATGGAAACTTAAAATATACGTTTTGTAGATCTATGTTAACTAACATATAACTATACACATGCTGAAAATTTCATCGATTAACATACACACGAGCTACAAGCGGTTAAAAATGATGAAAATCGTGGTTTTACACGACTTTTGATCAGTTTCTGCTTAAAAAATCCACAGATTTCGATGTGTGTCGTTCTTTCCCGCGTCAACCATAATTGTTGGAGAATCTTTTTTGCATATCATTTCATAAACCAATGCTTTTAATTGATCATATAAAATCAGGTCGTTTGGTACAATTATATAAAAGTTATTCTGTTATAAAGGACGTTCGAATATCTTGGTATTCACTGTATAAAGACTCGTCTTATTTATATTTTTCTTTCTCTGATGTCTAGTCACACTCGACAAAGGAGTGCAAAGGGTGGTTAACGATAAATAATGAGAAGAATTGAACAAAAAAAGATACTTGTACTTCAAGACTACCTGTTCACATTCCAAATAGCGTGATCCAATATTTATTCTAGAGAAAATTCTTAAAAATCACTTGTTTTCACATTGCCTCCCTTATGACCCCCAGCTTTATTTGTGAGGAAACGGGTCGTACCCGTGAAAATTTGTTCCGGGAGAAGTTTTATAGAATGTATGGAGACTAATTCGAACGTTCCCGGGATCTGACAGTGCCGGATCCTGGGTTTCGGCAAAAATATAAATTTACGCTATTTCCGCAAGCGACGATTCGTTTTACGGAAATTGAAACAGGATATAATTTCGTGAAAAATCTGCCGGGGCGGGCGACGTGAATTCTCCGCGAAAGACGTCCTACAGGACACACCCGGCTCACAATAGAAAGCTACACGTCATTGCCCGATACAAAAGTGGGTGACCAGAAATCCTCTAAATCTGTGGCCTGGCACGAATTCAAGTTGCAGTTTAACTGATACGTTCGAGAGAAAAATGGCGAATGGCGCAGTGGAAACAGTAACGAGTTAAATACAGACCACCGCGAAAAATCTGCTTTAAAACGGGCCCTTTATTGAAGAGCATGTTAAACATTACCACTATTCCCAAGTCCGGGACGAACACGTTGCCAAAAATGTTAACGTCTTCCCTTAACTTCTATGACTATGGTCACGTCTGCTTTAAAAATTGCGATATTTCATTCCGCAACGTTCCCTTCTTTTTTTGCACTGGAACTGCGTCAAAATGGCGGGTGCAAAACTTTTTATTGGTGGATTTTTTTGCAAAATAAAAATTGTCTCCATTTGATGCAAGCCTTAAGCTACGTCGATTATGTAGATTGGAATCAGTGCAACAATATTTTCCAATTCATTGAATATTTCTCCTGTTTTGCTTTTAAACTAAGAAATAGATATCACGGAATGACAATTACTTTCTAGTTACAAATTATTGGAAATATAAATAAGAATTATTGAAAATAGATGTTGTCAATGTTAAGAGCAAGATCTGGAGTCACATATACATACATTTATCTTTTTTCTAAGTTTACAAATTAATTTACGACTCACACAATCAATTAGTAGTAACTTTATCTTCCATCCAAATCTTTTATGCACTCAATTTTAAGATCTAATAATTATATGTATACAAGACAAAAGCATAGAACTTCGGTGGTTTTTAAATAATCGACAGACTGAAGAAGAAAAGGCTACAATTTTAATCGTCTTCCCTTAAAAAAATAATGTACGTACTTCAAGTATCCATATATGAGTGTGTAAAATTATAACCCGAAATCCTCTTCCCGTCGCTAATAATAGCAGTTGATGCGACGTGAAAACAAATATTAAATAAAATAAAAAGATTTAACGTTAATAGATATTCTGTTTCGCCAACATTGAAAATTTATAGGCCTTCATTGAAATATTATAGAAACGTTTAATAGATCTCAAGACGAGTCTAAATAAATGATATGCTATTGCACAAGTTTATGTGTTAAATGAAAGGAAGAAATTGTCCATTTCAATTGTCTTGAAATCAAGAAGCGAGGGCATTCGGAAAAATTACGAGCTGTGGCTCGCTTTACTCCCATGGTTAAGCGAATGCAAAGCGGCAAAGACAAAAGGCTGGGCCGGAGGTAACGGTGAAAAATAAGAAAGCGTTCTCCTATTTGTTCGAAAGACAAGTGTAATTACGCGAGGAGAATTAATTACAAATGCGGAAAAGGTAAAACGCCGCCTCCTTCCTCTGTTTTTGCCCGGGGAACGTTATTTAAGTTCAATTTGTCTCTCACCGATGTCTTTTTAACAACTGCGCGAAAGGGCCGGTTCTGTTTAATTAACATCTCCAAATTGCTTGCTAATGTTGTACTTTGCTCCCTTCTAAATGCGTTCGCTGCTTCCGATTATCAGAAAAAAAACGAAACGAATCGCTGGAGAACGCAATCTTCGGTAGGTAAATATTCGAGTTTAAAACGCTGGGAGGTCTGTTCCGCTGGAAAATTAGGTTCGCCGAGCTTTGTCGCCATTATGGCAACGCGGATTTTTCAAAATTGAATCAGACACAATAAACAACGATTTTTATTCGGGCATTGTAGTGAAACAAGTGTTTTTTTAGGCCTCTAGAGAAAACCAAATTCTTATTTAGCATGCCTTTGACTGTAGTCGGTACGAAAAAAGTAAGAAAAATATTATAATTATAAAAAATGGCGGTACTTTGAACATATAAAGTTATAAAGTTACAATTTTTTCGATCCTTTTTGTTTTTGGGAGCAGGAAAAATTAGGAAAAAGTATATTTTGGTGTAATTGTGGCTCCAATGCATATGTGCAACATTTTTTCAAGATGTACCAATTATTTTCAAGAACATGTTAGACGATTAAAATGTCCCCGTGTCATTTTAAACATTATATAATATTATATTTTCGATTTATACAAAAAATAAAATTGTTTTATCGAACCTGTTATAGTAATCTCCACTCTAACCGAAGAATGCTAGCCCGATTGTGCATTTTATTATAAAACTTGCAGTTTAAGCTGTCTAAAATGCAACAGAGGACAACACGTCGATTACAACGTTGTAAGTGAAGATATCAAGGGGATAGCTAGCTTTTTTTAATGATGGATCGTACTTTTTATCCTATTTCCAACGACCTGTAATCCGAGACGAATCGATACTCGATGTAGAGGCGAGCTATAAGTATAATAGAGCCACGAACAGTTGCGAGGGATGATCGAAGAGGCGTTCATTTTATGCCGAATTTAAATACTGTCTAAATTCGCTGTTTCATATTGTCTAGCGATCATTTAGGGAATGCGCACAGCGAAACGCGCCGCTTGTCATTGTTCGAGGACAGCCGAATTTGTCGAAAACTTCACTGACAACGTCACTATCACGACTATGCGAAAGTTTGGTTTTCTGTAGTCTATTTAAAAGAATTGCAACGAGCCTTAGTGTTCCGTAAATTCGCATAATGTTAATTCCACCGTCGCGAGCAGTCCATTAGAAAAGCGTCTTTCGTTTGTGGTTATTGTTGTACGCATGATATCCTAGGAAAATAACGTCAAGCAAGATCTTCCTGTTACGGAAATGTAAATACACGCGAAACAAACCTGCCCTCTGGCAGAAGGAGATTTCTGTATCATTGTTGAGATTGTGTGGACGTAAGAGTCTATTTTACGACGAGATGAAAACTTTATTTCACGTGGTACGTACACCCCCGACAATAAGTTACCGTGTTAACGTAAAACGGAACAGATCTTCTGACTCTCGTTAATTCTCTACGAGCTCCACTCTATGTCAATCTCAATAAAACAACTATCTTCAATATCGTCCCACTAATATCTTTATTACGTTTCAAATCAACTAAGTTAATCAACAAATCATTTTTAATTATTTTTTTATGCTCTGTTACCATCATATTCGTGACATTTTTCTGATTAGAATAAGCCCAAACACGATACCATTGCGACCGCATATGCATGATTAATCCACGATTTAGTGGAATCTCGATTATCTGAACCGATGATATATCTAAATACCCCATTATCCATTTAGATTTGCGTTCCAAATGGATACAGTTAAATTCGAAGCGACTATACAACAGTATAAACCAAGTGTGCAGAATAAGATTCAATGTACAAATCAGTAAAGATTAAATCCAGTTCGGATAATCGAGGTTCTACTGAATCGCGGATTAAACAGGTAGCCATGATGCAAATGGTATCGTGTTTGGACTCGTTTTCATCAGAAAAATGTCACCAATATGTCGGTGAAGGTTCCAAAAAAAAACTCATTAAACACAAATATCATGGTTTACTGCAACGAAATAATTAGACTGCGGATCTTTATGCAACATAAAAATTATCTGCATCGATTGCAAGAAATAGAAACTAAATTGAATGTTATTTCTTCCCATAATGATTTTCATAGAAGAGAAATTCTATATTGATATCTTCAGTTTTAAAAATTTTTCAACTATTTTGAATTTCATTTACTTAGTTTTGCTATAACTGCATAAAGATCCGCAGTCTAGTAACAATACTTTAATGTAAATTAAAGGCCATGAATCATAAGCTAGACGAACTTCTACTGATTTACATACTTCATAGCTTCATGATAATTGATTGTTTAGTGCAGAAGGTGGGGTTCCATTATGCACAGGAGTGTACGTAGTTTTCCGCGGAACGAAGAAGTTTGAATTTCCGAGGTGGAACGTTTTTGTATAAGAATAAATTGCAACCAAACGTTGCGGGCACGACGATCGGCAGTGTTTGGAGAAGGTAGTCCGAAGTGAACCGAGTACACGAAGTAGAATTCAGATCCCTTACGCGTCAGTTCCCATCGCTGACTCACGGAACAATACGGCGATAAACCCTCGCCGCAGAGAGACACTTGCAAACTCGATATGGTCGTGTCAAACTTTGACCAGGGTTATCAATTAATTTTTCACCTGTGCTCTGGGGTGAACAGCCCTCCACACCGTGATCAATGCAGTCAAAGTCTACCTTGTGTCCCATGAATTTTATCCGAGATTCGACCAGAAAAACCGTACAATTCAGCGAAACGATTTTCTTGGGCGTCGGCCAAAATGTTAAGTGTCGACATTCTGCCTATGGCTTCGTTGAATCTTTGTTAAGTCGCCCTAGCATGGGAATCTTATAAAGAATTAACCTTGCGAGAACTTTTTGAAATACTAGGAACATGGTCCCCGAATTATTCTTTTGTGAAAAGTTGACTAGCATATTTGAGACACTTTTCTGATTAAAATGAGCCGAAACACGGTATCATTTAATTAATCCACGATTTAGTACAGTCTCGATTATCCGAACTGATGGTGTCTAACTTCTCTGTTGTCCCTTTGAACGTGTTTCAGACGGAGACAGTTCCATTTAAAGTTTCCATGTAAAAATCTGAAGTAAACAGATACGATGCATAAATATGTAAAGATGAATCTGGCACATGTTCCACTGATTAGTTCGGATAAGCGAGGTTCTAATAAATCGTGGAATGGCCGAGTAAATATAACTGAAATGGTATCGTGTTTGGTATCATTTCAATTAGAAAAGCACACGAATATATTGCAGATATTTTTGAGAGGAAATCGAAACATTTAAAAAAATAGTGTTTGTACACAACATGAGTGACACTTTATCTCCAAAGTTTTCGCACAGATCGACACATCATTGTGCTCGAATTCAGTGCAAACAGTACGACTCCTCAATCATCTCTTGCAAGTGTGCATATTAATAGAATCCCAATCAATACTCGATGGAAAATGTTTCGCATTTCCGTCGATTACCGGATCGAGAACCTGTCGACGAAATCGACGGAAGGTCTCGGAAATAGAAAATCGAAAATTCCAATTAGCATGTAAATGATATCGCGAGTGAGCGAGAGAGAGAGAGAGGGGGGGGAAGAGAGAGAGAGAGAGAGAAAAAGGGCGTCGACGGTTCGCGGAAACTCGCGAACAAACAGCAATCGTGCTTATTAAATATTTGTGAAAGTCTTTGTAGCTGTTAAACTGTAACCACAAAGCAAGTGCTCACTTCAAACGGTAACTCAGCTATTTGAAAGCGGGCCGTAGGTACGATCTCGCACACAGTAAGCGACGCTAAGCATCGAACTCGCTTCCCAGGGCGAAGCACCCTCGTTTCGCTATGTGAATAATGCACGTGCCTATTGACACACGAAGTTTCCTACTCTCTGACTCGCTTTGGGTAAAGCATCCAAACTTCCTGAATGAATAACAAATGTTTCCATCGAAACATTTCTTCTTCAACCCCTCCGGCCCGAAGTCACCCTCAATTAGCTCGACTTCTCGGCTCCGATTTTCATATTATAACCGAGACTTGGAAGATCTTTCGGGAACTCGAAATTCTAAGGAACTCTATCGAAATAACCTCCCGCTTTTAATCATCTTAGAAAGTCTTAAATAGTGCAACGGTTTGGCGGATGTTATAATAAAAGTGAGTACACGAGAAACAGTAGGGAGGTCCGGAAGAGTTTAAGAATATGTTTGTTTTCAACTCATTAAAATGATTAAAGAAAGAACGATACTTTGTTTGGCTTCTCCGTTGCCTGCAGTTAACGAACGCAATTTTTATTTTGCATACAGAACCATGATATTTTCTTAAAGCAGTTTAGTGTCTTTTTAGTAGTGTATTCGAAGTATTCATTTTTGGAGTTAATAAATTCGCAGTCTAATAAATAGAAATGTATTAGTTTATGAAAAGAGATACAATAGAAAAATAATCAAGTATTTTAATGTTCTATATTCTATGGGATGCTAAAGACCTGGACAATATTAAATGTGAAATGAACTGTTCCATAACACAAGAAAATTTTCCAAAAAATTAATTATCTCTTATGACAAAACTGAATCGGTTAAATACCATTTAGAATTATTAAAAGAGAAAGCATATTGTTATTCAATTTCTGCTGCTCACAGTTGCCTACGAAAACTTTTCTTTCGCATAAAAATCCAATTATCACATTTCCCACAAAACAATCGAGCGTTCCCACGTTTCCCCACTATTTAAACTCGCACTGATGTACATAGATCGAGCCCCGCGATTCTCTCAGTTTCAGCGGTGGAAACGAAATTCTTCCTCTCGGTTCTTAATTTCCCTGGAAGCAGGAAATCCTGCAACAAGGGGGTGCAGGATCGACCTCATAAATCAAGTTCGCGTTTCACGCGAAAGAAGGGTGCAGGATTTAAATAAAAATTCCCCGTATCTCCTCTCTCTCACAACGTTCCGAAAAACCCTTTTCCTTCCATACAACTTGCCCACAGTGATCTGGGCGGTCGATGTAGCAGTTCATTGAGATTTTAGCATTATTTGGAAATTTAAGGATATAACAATGTAGATCGTTAGATTCGTTTTGACATCAGCTACAATATTATAACCTCAAGAAAATATATTTATCTTTAAAAATTAAAGATGACCTTGATTTTTACACAATAAACACTTTTTAAAAAATTTGTTGCATTGAAATGTGCAAACCGCTAAATGCTGATTAACTTTTGTTTACAACTATTTTTGTGTTATTATCGGAACTGGCTGAAAAATCATGTTCAGTTTTAAAATAAAGAATAATCCATAACGGTATTCATAAAAGTTTGATTTTTAAATGCACTATCAAAAACACTGCAAATTGCTCAGCTTTAAGCATAACTCCTGAACCATTGATCCTACAGTATCAAAACTTCGATCTGCAGGTTCACCGGGTACAAATCTACTGGATTACATACCAAATACATAATAATTTATAGGAGCAAGGCACAAATTTTGAGTCCGGTAAAGTAAAGTTTACCCGAAAGTAATGTAGATGCATTAAATACCGATATGAGACAAATCATTTTTTACCAAATGAACTGCTAGATCGGCAGTCCGGACCACTGTTATGCCCGTGGGAAAAAAAGTTGAACTCGAAGCGGGTTAACTGCTGTTATCTGCAATCTTTCACGCTCCACGAAGAACCATCAAGACCACCAAGACCAGGAAGGCCAGGAAGACTGGTAAGAATTAGCGTTGGCCAGGAGTAGTTTGAACTCGCAACAATCGCTCGCGAATTTGCTGATTTTCCATATTGAAAAATTTCAACTCGGAGATCCCGGTCGGCTTTTGTTGCGATCCGTGCTTCCATGAATCGTCGTCCCGTACATTAGAAAAGAGGAGAGAATGGCCGGGAGAGAGAGAGAGAGAGAGAGATCGAGCAAGAGTGAAAGAGAGGGTGGAGCAGAATGCTGGAGGAAGAGAAGATTTCGTCTTTGACAACAAACGTCGCGTTCCGCTCCGAAAGCTTTCACCCGTTCTCGTGGTTTTCCGCACGAATCTGTGTACACTGAGCTGCATTCTTGGTATGCATCCACCCTCCGCTGTGCATCGCGCTTTCAACATCCCCCTCAGCTATCGAAGGAGGATCATATACGAACCGGGAACAGGAACGGGAACGGGAACTTTATCCCTGGCGCAGAGCGCAGCTCCGCGCAGGAAGCGACCAGAAAATCGGTAAGCCGCCGGAAACTGCAGGCACGAACCACCTTGTTAAACGCGAAAACGCATCAACATCTGCTGGCAGACTCGCTCGGGGAAACGGATAGACGACACCGTTGAAAATATTATGAAACGGGATATCTAATTTGAACACACGCCGAGGAGTCCGCGTTCTAACTTCACCCGTAACGCGACACGGTTTTTTTTACAGGGAATTTACAATTCTGTCGGATCCAGCGTGGACTGTGTACGTGTGTGGATACCGTGTTGACGCGTGGTGATCGTGCGCGATACACAGGGTGTATGGAAATTATTATAACGAGATTCTACAGCCCCCGGTTTGACCTTGAAACTCAAGGTCAAAAGGTCAAGAATCTTTCTTTGACTGAATCGTATTCTAGTCATCGCAAAGATCTAAAGTACAGAACCATCGGTCAAAACGCAATCGTTCTCTCAACAAATTATGGTAAAGTTTTTTCATTATCGAACCTGATTTTATTACCACACTTATCTTAACTTGCCGTGTTGTTGTTGTTGTTGTTGTTGTTGTTGTTGTTGTATGCGTCAAATCTTGTAATCGAATTTTAAACCTCTTCCCATAGTTCAATCTTGCTAAAATTTTGTATACATACTAGCTCCCGATGACACAATAAAAGTGGAAAAAAATGTATAAAAAAACTTTTTAAAAACCACGCTTATATTAAAATGCACTAAAAAGGAGAAAATTATTTTCTTCCTGGTTCTCCATAAAATACCGAATCCAGTTAAATGATTAATAATATTTTTCCCCAAAATTGTAAGTCAATTAGTTCAAAATTTCTTCATATAATCATACTTTTTGATGTATTTATATAATACTTGAAAAAGTGCGGAGTATTGATTTTTCGAGGATTCAGAATGAGAAGGCTCCCTAAGGGCTCATCGAAACAGCATGACTTGAACATGCTCACTTGTTAGTGTCCGAGAGCACTACATTACCGTGGATCGAAGCTCATGCGTTTTTCTCTGCTTTGACACCGCTCGAGCCGATAACACGCTAAGTATGTACAAGTCGAAAGAGCCGACGCGACGCCAATGATAAATCACCGGTTCGCAAGTGTTACACGAATGCTTAAAAACACATTAAGGCCATCCTGCGCGCTGCTACATGTAACGATTCATTCCGTGTACCGTCCCGCTCGCCCCCGTGTCTTTTCAATTTCAAGGAATCTCTGATTTAATCGCGCTGCCAAAATTTTCCGTGGCGATTAATATCAAGATGGCCGGAACAAAGAGAGAAAGAGAGAGAGAGAGAGAGAGTGAATGTGAGGGAGAGATAGGGAGGTATAGCTCGAAACGAATCAATCTTTCGCAGACGTACTTCTGTGCTCGCTACCAACGAGAATCACCGAACGCATTATCTTCGGTTCAGCGGATGAGATTATGATAAGAAGAAAGGAGCTGCTCTGAGGATGCGATGCGAGGAAAAACCGAAGGAGATGCTCAAGTAAGAACAGCCCTTGTACGAGCTGATTCGAAAGCAATTTGGCGTCTCATCGGATTTTTTAATTATCGAGCACCGTAATTCCCATTCACTATTCACGTCATTGAAACTAACTACTTCACTGGACAACTTTATTTTTCAATTATATAAATGTTCTCGTCATGCCCGGTCACTTTTGCAATTTTTTTCCGGAAGAATGATCGTGTAGAATTTTTATTAATCTGATACACAGTGGACCCAACAAGCCTCTATGTTCGCAAGGCATTCTTCATTTTCCTCTAAGATTCTTTTCCATGATGTAGCAGGTAGGAAACCGAAGACCCATTTTCTCTCGAAAATGCTGCAACTTTGAACTTCTCCAAAAACTTTCAAAAATTTTTCTCGTAACTAATGCTGCCATAGACTCGAAGATCGAAGCCTCCTCTTTACAACTACTCCTTAAAAATCGATGTACGATTTTTTTCAATGTTCTATGGGACAACAAGAAAAAACAAGAACGAGGAAGTTTGGTCATGGCATACTTCTCATTCGAAAATCGATAAAGCGATAAAAAAACGTACATCAATTTTTGAGGCGCCGTTGTAAACAGGAAGCTTCAATCTTTGAATCCGTGGAGGATTCGGTGAAGAGAAAAATTTTTCGAAACTTTTGGAGACGCTTGAATTTGGCGAATTTTTTGTGAAAAATCGGTCTTCAGATTCTCGCGTGCCATATCATGGAAATTATCATAGAATGAAATTAACTTGCATGATTACGATGTCACCTTGGGCCCGCGTTACTCTTGGCTCCGTCGATTGAATTTCGCGCTGCGGAGAATCGAGGAAAAAGTGGAACGAAATAGGAATCGACCGGGTCGGGGTTAAAACGCGACCATTCACCGATCCTGCGGTATGAAAATGCAACAGAATCCGGGATAATCGGCGATTATACTGCTGCCAGTGGAATAGAACGCGTCGATTGATTCATTTGCAAAGGTTTCAGTAGGGTTGACTGCACGGTATTCGATTGGCCAAAAACAATCGGGGCCCGGTAACGGGCGAAGGTAACGCGTCTATGTAAATCGTCACTTTCAAATAGAAAATTGATCGTACAATTTGCACAGGAACGTGTCCCTTCTAAATAGACTTGTAGGCTCCGCATACATTACAAACCTATCGCGTATTTGTCCAACTGTGTACCGTATACATTATCATTCCGCGATTGTTCGTTTACCTTATTACACACGGAAGTATTTGAACGGCCGCGTCCCCTACGATTAACAAACGGAACGTCTCTGTGCTATGTACGCTCCGAGCGAGAAGGTTGCGTGCTGTCTTCGACCGAAGCTTCAAAACTGTTACGATACCGCTTCCGTCTCTTGAAACAGTTACGGAAAACTTTTATTCCGAGTAACTGTTACCGAGAACCTACATTTTAGACTGTGGCAGTTTCTGTTACGGTTCTTGTATCAGCTTCTATATCAGTTCGCTAACTGGTACTTTTTAGGCGCTGCGTCGATTCCGAAACTGTTGTAGAATCGATTCGAGAAACCATTATGCAGACTGTATGACACGGAAAATGGAATCGCGATATGTTACGCTCGTAGGTTGCTGTGCATGTGTATCTTCTTCGAAGGCAAGAATTTTGTTCTACAGTTGGGAACAACCGACAGGGAATATATTTATTACGTACGTATTTTTGTTGACTGCAGATCTTCGGACTAAATAATAGCTTTAATAGTTTTAACAAGCTGAAACTACCGCATCGAAGCTCTTACATTCTTTTAGTGTGTCCACTGCTTTAGATTGCACCTAGCCTTTCTTTTGTAAATACATAAAATCTGCATTCTACTATTTTGTTGTCATATAATGTCGATATTGTTTAACATTTGAGTAATATGGAAATATTAGTTAGTATTATTATTATTTATCCCGTGATTGAATATATAAAGTTGTAAACAATATGAAATCTTTACATATTATGTGCGTTTCATGACGTATAATGTCGCATGGCTGTGATTGAATTCGTGTTTCAGCAAGACAATACTACAACACATTCTGCAAACCTTACATAAACTTAATTAACAATGAAAATATACCTGCTACATTATAGCCTGCACGCTGTACATTAATATATTATCAAACATTGATGGAGCAATTTGCAAAGTTACAAACAATACAAGGTACAACAGTACCCTAATACTCTTTTATTCAGACTCTTTGATCCATTCGGTTTAACGCACTAATAAATAAATAATAATACGAAGAATCGATTTATGGAAATAAAAACCATGGAACTGAAAAAATCAAATCCAAATGCACTGTGCTGCTTCTGTACAAAATCGCATTTCAGAATAATACAGCTTATTATTATACATCGTGCAAAACATCCCTCTACAATTCCTGTCTATCTTCATTAACCCTCATCCGTCCACTTTCATCCTGTGTCAAGTTGATCCAACGGTAAAACATCAAGTGAAATGGTGCGGTACAATCCGCTAATTATTTGATTGCGAATGAAGTAATAAATATATATTTACTATTGTTTTTCACAATTCCGATCAAATGCATTTTTTCAATATATTTATTAGACGTCATTTACTAAACTACTTCTTCTAGCCTTACAGAGAAATTCAAGTCATTTGGTCCATTCATGAAAAAGTTATTCTGATTTATAGCGTGTGTGATCAGTTACTGTATGGTTAAAAATCTTCGAATCACTTTGATGTCGCGTCTCTGTTTTCGAGTGACAAAAAGAAACGTTAGGATGATAGATAGAAGCTGGACACAGATGCATAACGAAGAGTTACCGACAAGATTAATTTGTCACCGGATCCCGTATCGGATCAGCTCAAATATCGACTTCGATAATTCGTCACCGACTAATGCAGCCCGCTGTAAATATAAGTGCCCGGTTGGATGGTAAATCTCGTTTAACAGCGCAAGCGCATGAGCGGTATCGGAATCGGCCTCGACGTGTTCGCGTTCTCGAATTTGGATCAAATATAAATGCGTCCATCTATTCATAACAGCACAACATCATCGACAACTTCTACGTGTCGCCTCGACAGCGACAGGATTCTCCGCTTCCATGTTTTACCGAACGGACGTTGACCGAACTCCTGAAAACGAACGAACCGATTCAGTATCTGTTTAGATTGACGAGACTGCAAACGTAACTAATGCCGAAGTAAATCTTTTTTCACCGAAACAAGCACCGTTACAAAAGTATTCTCTCCGCAACTGTGAAAAATTCGGGTCTACAGAGTCACAGTTACAGAAGAGGTCCTACATTCTTTGTACTGTGCCGAACGTAGAGAGGAACAGTGTGCCAACTAAGTCTATTGAATTTAAAAATCAAAATTTCTTATTTTTGGCTGTTCTAATGACCCCAAACACGATATAATTACGATCATAATTACTACTAAAGTTTCAGACTTCACATTTACGATAGAGATGCACGAATTCTCAGCTTTGCTTCTTACACAAGTAATTATGATCATAACTGTACTGCGTTTGGTATCATTTTAATTAGAAAAACGAGACGTATACAATGGTAGAGGTTTAATTAGAAAATTAACTTCGAAAAATATTCATGAAAATTGTTTGATATTGCAACGTTTACACGAGACTGGCCCTTTAATCCGAAAGGGTAAAAACGGTTTCCAACGAAGATGCAGTTTATTTCTTGCAGGTAAACAATGAGATGCAAGCCCCGCCGATATAATTAAGATAACCAGGGCCGTGTATCGTTAATGAAGTCTTTTGGAAGTTGAAACTTTCGCGGCATAACTATCCCCGCTTACAAATACATAGATAAAGATGCCGGCGATTCTCTTTTGAATGGAACTTTCACGCAGCCACAAGATTAATGTGCCGTGAGTCGGCGCAACAAATTCAGAAGCTTGAACTTTATTTCGACGGCCGGCTCGCGTTTTAACTAAATCGCCCGTGAAAACGGAACCAAGTGAACGCGAATGTATATGTATACATATTACTCCTGTAAACCATACTGTATATTTATGAAACACAAGGGCCGCACGAATACTTGTTCAAGTACGCTCCTCATTGTATACATACTGATATATCGTTGCGTTTGTTTTTTTATCGTCGTGATTCGACGAAACGCGGAACAAAAATGCTGCAATTTTATTTTTCCAAGGGGGAACAATTCCCGCGTTCTGCTGTGAATTATTCATGGAGATTATTTTAATGCTAAACATGTCATTGTAAAAGTGTCAAAATTTAATTTGTTTAGATCCTGTCCGATTTCTATTAATTTTAATTTTAATCAATCCCCATGAGAACATCCTATCGTTTTATGTGCAATCCATAGTTTATAATAATTGTAGAATGAAAAATCTAAAACTCGCCAATTTGACAAAAGACTGGTAAAAAGTGATTTACAGTATAAGGAAGCCGAACCTTGATCATCTGACAATGAGTATTACATGGCTCAGGCTGGCCATTGCGAGGCTATACTACTGCGACGATCACGGAATTACTCGATATTTTTTTCCACAATAATTATTGAAGTTATCAAACTGAAATTTTTTGGGTTTATTAAAGAAGATTTCAGGAGCTCCCTATAATTTTCTCAAGTTATAAGTATGCGTTTCTTTAAAGCTACAACAAATTAAAGACAACTTTTCTATTTGAAAGTGACGATTTACATGCACGCGTTAACCTCGCCCGTTACCGGGCCCCGATTATTTTTGGTCAATCGAATACCGTGACAGTCAACGCGACTGAAACCTTTGCGAATGAATCAATCGACGCGTTCTACAGCACCGGCAGCAGTATAATCGCCGATTATCCCGGATTCTATGTTGCATTTTCATAGACAATAATAAAGAGAAAGCTCTGATAGTTTTCGGTGTCCCAGTTCTGAAGCGGAGTTCAGCGAGCAGGCACGGCGCATACGTATGTCCGTTGGGCGTTTGACTTTCCTGTTACGATGCAACAATATCGATCGTAGGGTTTCAAGAGGTTTGCATGTCACGTCCAGGTAAATTGGCAACCTTCTCCGGGAAAACGAAGGAATACCAGCGCGCACACTGCGCGTCCTATATAGTTGTCGTGTGTAGTTCAGGTGCGATACCTTTACGTCGCGCCATTCCTTCCTCGTACCCTTGTCTGGGAGAGTTTGCGTAAAAATGCCGAGTCAACGATCGATTCAACGACATCCAGAGTTATTCCCTCGCAGTTACTGTCGCCGGGGATCGGGGCCGTAGCCCGTACAAGATTTATACGTCAAATTTTTAACTGGAGCCCCGGCTACACAACCGGGCAGAGATCGGGGAGATAGGTCGGCGCGGGAATCCCGTGGAATCCGAGTTATCGATTCTCGATGATCGAATTTCTTAATCCTAATCAAATTATTCTTGAATAATTTCGAAGCCGCGTTGCTCCCGTCGAGGCTCGTTGAGTTTCACCCGTTCATTGAATGTCGAAAAACGTCGCTATGAATACCGCCGCTCTCTCTCTCTCTCTCTCTCTCTCTCTCTCTCTCTTTCGGAACTCGAAAGCAAACTGTCTGATCGCAAAGACAACTCGCGGAGGATTAACTTTGCCCGCATTATTGCGTTCTGCCGCCGCTCGCCAGACAGCTTGGATTAAGAAGTACATTTTCGAATAAACTTTTCTACAATAGCCCCCCTCCCCTCTGTTTTCGTCAAGTTTCTTTAGGCTAGTTTCTAATAGTCTTTCGGTTAGGAAGTTATTAAGGTCGTCTGCAATCCGCGAACTTCATCCGCGCGCCGCCCGGGCTCGCTCTCCCCGCTCTGCCAGAATAAAAGCCACTTACCGGGCCGCAAGCCCGTGGAAACTTCGCCGCTCGCGGATACCAACGTTTTCCGCGACTGCAACTCTCTGCGACTGCACACCGTAACTGACATGGCGGCGGCAACGTCACGATTTCACTTGCCAAACCGAGACGGGCTTAAAAGCATCGAGCGTTTATTGGCTTTTCAATTCCCGTGCGGAGTTTGAACCGAAAGTCACGATCCTGCAATTTTTCCAGCCGGATACGGGGATCAAAGGTGCCCCCTAAACAAATTGATCTCCCTTTGTACCGTTTAATACTGAAAGTCGGTACAATAATTAAGGTTGAATACAATATTTAGATACAGAACGCTCTCTTTTATTTTATTACTCGTTCAGGTCTATTTAGCTACGCCAATGTTGGCATTCATCCCGTAAACAGGGCCGGGTTAAGCCTCGACCGGGCCCTAGACAAAATTTAAATTGGGCCCCCATTTACAGTAAAAAACTGTGTGCATTGAGAAATGTAAGGATCTACGAATTTTCTCACAGGTATTACCATTTTTAATTATTCATAGCTCATAGCAACCTTAATCGATTTTTCTGACATACAGGGAAATAATAAAAAGTGTACTTAATAAATATAGGAAAATAATAGAAGTCAATTTGTATAATAGAAATGAATTTGTATTTAACTCCCGCTGCCCACAATCACTGCTCAACATTTTTATTTTGCGTTCAGCAACGCACGCTCACGTTATCATGGTAGTTGCATCTTACTGTGAATTTGTATTTTTCCGATTCTTTCGGATCATGACTCTGTTCCACGAGAAGGAATTTTCGCGAAAGCGGAGAAGACGGTGTTATCCAAACTATGCCATTGAAATAATTTCATTTAAATATGAGTGTAATATGTACGTCGTGCGTAACACCTGTGGCTCTGCTCCACAATGAGGCAGAACTTTTTTCAAAGCGGAAAGCGAATATCGCTTGTTTTTCAAGCATTCCGGCGGCCTTTGTCTAATACTAATTTAATGCCAGTGTGATTTATGGGTCCAGAAGCGCGTTTCACGAATAAAAATGTGGATTATCCATCTGCTACGTTCCGCATTAAAATCGCTCGCGCGCTCCTATCGAGCAATCAGATTCAACATCTACAGAAAACTTGTATGATAAAGGACTGTAAACATTTAAAGAGTCTTTTCGACACCGCAGACAATGCATTTATTGTGCTTCTTTCGAGAACGGAGAGCTTCATTTATTTCCCGACGAATCAATCGATTGATTTACGATACATTTCCCACCGTTATTATTTATCGGAAGATGAAACTTTTTCGAGTCTTTTGTAGTTTACCCGTTCCCCTGATCGATCGCAGTCCCGCAGATTTTACAGCGATTGCATGACAAAGTTTTCTCTTTCCCTCTGGTTTTTTATAATTCCCATCGGTTGCCGCTTTTGACGGGCCAATCTCTCGTTCTCCCTTTCTCTCTCTCGCGCGCGGTCTTCATAGGAACCAGTTTATCCCGTCTTTTAAAATTCCGACCGAGCTTTGTACATTTCGACACGGATTATTTACTGCCGAATTGTCAATATTATACACAGCGCAGCTAGATATTTCATTGGATCGAACGACAAAGAACTCGCGCCTGCGGACGATGGAAATCTGCTCGTTAATGACGAGAATAAATTCCTACGGTTTGTTTAACGAAGGAAACATTGCACTTTGTCACTTGCTGCAAGACTATCATTTATACATATAACATATGATATTGAATTATTTCGTTCTCTGCTACAATAAATGAACGAGATGATCGATAATGAGGGCACGTAACGAATTTAATTACTCGATAACGAGGAATTCAATAAAAATTCTGAAAACAATAATATCGAACAATGTTACGTTTGTCTTATACAAGCCACGCTAAAATTATACATTACAGTTGTCTCAATTAACAATTAACGAACCGTTGAGATGTGGCTTTGCACCAAATAGACGAACAGTGATTTATTTCACTTTTGTATTGCACGGATCAAATAATGCTACTGTAAATGATAGATAGTACTGTATTTTTCCAATTTTTTATTAAATGAATCATTGTTGCGAAACGTTCGTCCGTCATTTTGTTGGCCCTGATTTACGTTTTCGTGATCAGATCAGCGATAACAAGTACATTCTGATCCATAATTAGAAACGATTTACGTAAACTGTAATTTTCCGCTAGCCCTGTGATTTACCAAGAGCATGCTCACCGTAAGCTTCGACAAGCATTCGATGCGATTCTGCAGTAGTTTTCTTCAAATGGTAACAGAGAATCAATACTATCCGCAAATCGAAGTTTCCAGGCACAAAATTCGACATGTTTAACGCTATTAAAAACTACGCTGTTGTATGAAACTTGTATGGTTGTGAGTTGAAAATATTTATCAGATGTCTAAACAAGAAAATGGCGTCAATGACGCGGTTTGACAGTAACTACATTGACAGCTAGCGCTACGTATGGGCAAATTCCGGTTTCATATTTACAGATCTAGTAGCTTGAGAATAGCTCGTCAAAATTTCATCGGGGCTACGTGGTTTTTCAGGTTTTATCCACGCGAAAAGAGCGTTTCGAGTTTTTGTTCTGGAATCGTGATGACTTTGTCATCTCAATGAATTTCAGCACCAAATTTTGGGGAAGTGATTCTATGGTGTACTTTTAAAAAATACAATTAAAAACTCGACCAACTGACTCGTCCACGCGCCCCCTTAACATCGGCTGCATTTTATGGGAAAAGTTATGGCGACGCAATTATTTGTATTCGCTGTCGACAAAGGCTCGTTTCTATCCATATGAAAGACGCATTGGAAATTCTCCTTTACGGAGATTCGATTTTCCCCATCGATCTCGACAGGTCAGATGAAATATTCATGTAATATGTCCTTAACCCGGCGAAGTATCGCGTGCATAAAAGCCGCAATAGTCTGTCGGGCGTTGCACCGTTTTTTTCTGAGCTTTGAAGAATAAGTTTGCCAGATTAAAATTGCCGCCAGCCGCAAGTACGATTTTTCATATCGCCCTCCGATGGGAAACATGCTTCGATGCATGCATGAACGATGTGCATTTCATCCCCTTGTATATATATATATCTCGATATTAGTGAATTTTACCGGTATCTCACTTGCAAATTTTCCGGAAAAAGTATCTGCTGAATTTTTCTGCTAGAAATAGATTTTTTTTCGCTGCTGGCTTTAAGCGAGATGAAGAGGAAAGTGGAAAGTGTAAGCGTGCGTGCAGTAAACATTGTTGCGGAGGATCGGAAAATATTCTACTGTTGCCCCCGTAACGCCCCGGATCCTAAGGGTTTACAGAACAAAGTGGAAGCTGTGGAGCTGCGAAAGCTCACCGCTAACTACGTCGATTCTTTCTTTGATCCGGGTTTAATAAAGTTTATTCAGAAAACTGGTGGTATCCTGCCGAGCAACTGTAGGTATTTTGTTACGAACCTGCGAAGAAAGGCCCTTTTTCCATTTTCATGGAAATGGAAAAAAATTCCCGTGACGAACTATCAGATTTAAGAAAATTAATGAAAAGTCTATTCTAATAAGAATTTTCTTCTTCCTTTATTTGCAGTCATATTGTTAAAACGAAATATGAATGATAAGTCTGTTCTAGTAAAATGATTCCTCTTGCTTTATTTCCAATGTCAAAAGTTTATCCTAGTAAGAATTTTTCGCCTTTATTTTCAATGTTATTGACATCGTGTGGAGCTCTGAAAGTATTACTGTATGATGTAATCAATATAACATTAGAAATGAAGAAACAAGGCAATTTTTACCAGAACACATTTCTCATTCATTTATTGTCTTACAGTTTTGCCGCGGGACGTAGTTAAAAAATAACGAAGTCAATGTGTTATACAATTAGGTATAGCTACAATGTGTATGTCAAGATAATTAATTTTACTCACGTCGTTAAAATTTTAATTGCATCAGCTCCCTCGAGTTTCGTGTTACATTTATCTGAACCTGCAAAATCAAAAAACAAATTAATTTGTATCCTTTGTGCTAAAATGAAGTAAATGAATTTCATCAAAATGTGAATTACACAAAGGAAAAGGGGGAAAAAACGGAAATTATGCCTTCTACAAATGAGAAGGAAAATTATTGCGAATATTTGTATAATTCTAGTGACAAAGATGTACATTATATTATATTATGTATGTAAAATTTGAAAGAGGGTAATTATTACAAAAATGAGTAAATCAGATGCAAAACAGTGGAATTGTTTTTAAGCCATTTAAAAATACTAGTGTTTGATAATTAACTCAACAGTTATTCGACATTTAACTCAAATTGACAAACAAAACAGAATGTATAAATTCCGGAACAAAAACCACAATTATTTTTGCACCAACTTTAAATGAAAAATGTCACTGTATTTTTCGATCCGGAGCACCGGGCTGCTACATCGATTTCGACGGAAAGCTGCAGCAACGGTACGGTTCTTGTTCAGGCCGGGCTCTCTGCTTTGAGCGCTGCTGGGCCTGGAAAACGGAAGACAATGCACGAAAAGATCTGGTCGAGCGTGTTCCGGTGCCTCGTGGGCCTCGGAATAGCTCAATCATTATACCGAGTTGTCAGAAATTCCTAACGAGCGCTCCTCCGGCTGGTGGGTTCGCGTTTAGAGGCTGCTCTATGAGAGATTTTGGCCTCGGATCAACTCTGTCAAAGACGGCCTCGACCGTCGACCAATTAGTTTTACCTCAAGCAAATTACTTCTCTGTCTACTCGGTTCTTCTGGCCACTTTGCGTTGCGTTCACCACTCGCCTCGTCATTTATTTTACAGCTACAGTGATTAAGGTCTCTTTTCATTTTATCGAATGGAACAGGTGCTCGACGAACAAACTGAATAGAAAACGACGAATATTTTATTTGACGCTTAGCCGCATTTAAATCATTATTAAACATTGGTTAATTGCAACAAAGTGTCTTAATGTGCTTAATAGGTTGAAAAATAATATAATAGAATTTTAAAATTCTTCTAATGCTTTTACTGTTTCGAATTGCACTCATTTTTGTTTGTTGTACGTATATGTGACTATAACTCCGTTACCTATAGTTCTTTTTTACCAAAAAAATAACATAAAAATATTATATTGACTATTCAGAAAAATAGTCATCAAATTACAAGATGATCGGTTAGATCACAATCGCCAGATTATTGTGTCCCCACTCTACCTTCCCCTTCTACGACGCTATCGTTTCGTCTCTGTCGTGCATCTGTCACGTGACTGATCTGGTACTGGTAGAGAGAGGGTAACTTTCTCCCCTCGATTCGTGCTCCCTCCCCTCAGCTGGCGACTCTGGGTTCAATACCTTGTTTCAAATAAATTCACAAATATTATCTAAATATACATCAGGCTCCCTCCTTAAGAACGAGACAATCAATTTGTTTCTTGCATAAATCGATAATTGAAGGAGTTTCCTTAATGCTAGACACTTGGAATTGTTCGGAGATGAATATAGAATAAATAATATTCTAAGAATATAGTGTTAATAATTGTCGTTAAATCATAGTTCTTACAGAGACGTTGCCTACTGAAACGTTCTCGACGTAGAACACAAACCACTGTAGCAACGTTATTCACTTCCATAAAAATTTGTTTATTTACATCAGTGGTGTAGTAAACTGTCCCTGTAATTTCGAAATTATTGGTTCGGAAGGTCGTTTCGAATAAATTGGCAAAGATTCGCCAACTTTCAGCAGTTTATGTCAAGCTTCTCCCTTCCCCTCCCGCCGGTGGCATCCTTCCCTGATCAATTATCCCCGTGCCTGACAACGTGACTCGTCGGATTGATACGCAAACTTGAAATTAACCAGGAATTTCGCATAATATTGGTGCATTAAAGGCGTCTATCGATCGTGCTAACGAGTGTCCATAAACGATACATCGTCCGAACCGAGTAATAAGAGTAATTGTAACGTCCGCTCGATTGTTCCAGGATTAATGATAGCGCCAGCTCTAATTATTCTGTCTTTCGTGACAAACGTGTTCGCTGCGATCTTGAGGGGGTACATACCTACTCGCCACCCCGTGTCGTCGATTTTAAATGATCTACGAGATAAACAATTTTTATGTCTTTACGAATCAACGACGTGATTCACATGTTTGTTCGCGTATCAAGATAACATTTTTATATCCTTAATGGAATGTACACTCCGGATCTTCTTGCATTTTTAAGAGTATTAAAATATTAATTTATAATTCCTGTGTCTTGCAATTCATGTACAATAGGCTACTACAGTAAATCCTCTGTAATCGCAAAAAGGCTCTACACGATAAACGCAAAAAACATCCCCTCCACTGTAGTAATCTAATCTCGGCTCGGGTATATCGGTGTGAATCACACTATTAATGCGTCCTCACAGTGTAATACCATTATAAAAATTTCTTTATTATTACTTATTTTTTATGAAGCTTTCGCAAATATATTTGTGGTATTTTTCTGGTGAAAATAATACCAAACACGATATAATTTCAACTGTATTTAGTGGCTTAATTGACGATGAACGTTTCGGGCGCAAGGAAGGACAGCGTATGGGAAAGAAAGAAACGCGGAGAGTCGCAGTAGCTTCGGCCGCGCGCAGTCTCTCTTTACACGCTCTGTCCTTCTCTACGTTCGGCTCGGTCTTCAAAGCTCAAAAAATAGTGTCCGTCTACGAACTTTGCAAACGGACCTCCCCGAGGCTTTTGCGATTATAAAGGTTTTACTGTACTCTTTATTTTGCATAAAGATCCAGAGTCTACTTATTATTATAGAAATTGTATGAGATATAAACTAAAACAATTTATTTTTTATGTTTATAAATCGAAAACAGTTTTCAGAGTTCCATAAAGTGAAATGAAAATAACAGAAAGCTTAGTTTTCAAATTTTTAACACAGGCCCACATAGAACAGTTGTGAAATACAACTTTTAGTATTTTCTCTGCAATTTCGACCGGTTACAATTTTTGAACGAATATTTCCATGACGTGTAGTGAACTAATTGTTCTAATTTCTCAAAAAAATTCAGATCTGAGTCCAATGTTAACACAAAATTACGAGTTCTAATACATTTAATTTACAATTATTGAGATTGTAAAGATGCATCTATGAGAAATTATTCGTCTATAATTCATTTCTTCGGGAAAATATTATTACAGGAATGGCTAAAAATTTGGATAGATATATTTTTGTTACTTTCATAAAGTAATGTAAAATAGCTATGGTTAGTGCCCCGTAAACTTAGTGTTAAAAAAGGTGTCGTCTTCTTAATGGTGTCCGAATATGAATGGGAGTCACTGTGCGTTTAACCACATCTAGAAACAATAATTTCAACGTTCACACAATATTTTAAAATGGGGTTTTGTTCGGCGTTCCGGGTCGAATAGCAGGACGGGTTCAAGGTGTCTGCTAATAGCTCAACTGGCACTATTAATTCGCATTCGATCGTTTAACAAATTAATCGAAACGCGGGGATTAATTAAACACAATGCTCGGGGAAGCCGGAGGACAGAAAAAGGATTGTTAGTTTGTAATTAAAGTCTACGCTGGTTCGCCGGTCGGTGCTGTATTATTAGTGAATTAATAGCCGGAAATATTAATGGCCGTCCCGAAGTGCTAGTTGTTATAATTATTGAATTAATATATAACACAATGGAATCTCGGCTATTTCGGCTATACACTGGAAAGCCGAAAATTCGATCGTCCGATATGTATAGCGTTGTTATAACAAAGTTCCGGGACGGCGAGCGAATTGTAACGCACGACTGTTGCGGATCAATTAAGTCCCCTACCGAAAACAGTTTTAATGGGTTCTGTGATTAATAACGAATCCCATAAAATTCGAGAAAACTCGTTGTTCCTCGCGCAGCGAGAGCACACCTCGTGAAAGAGAGTTGCTCGTTGACGCTTGCTTGGAATAGAAGGAAATTACTGTTTCACGGGACAACAGCGGTGTAGAAAAGTAACGCGAAATACAATTTCGTTTTAATTACTGGATACGGGTTGGTCACGATTACGCGTGGCCCCCGGTGCCAAAGAGATGACTCGAAGCCCCGTCGAAAACTTCCGCGATTTTACAGGAACGACTACAGCCACGTTAAAACGCGTCCGGAACGCGCATAAACAAGTTCACGGCGAGCTCTTACGGGGGTGTCCGGAGCTAATCTCGAACCTACGCCCTCGACCAGTAAAATACAAATTTCCGAATTTTACGGCTCGCGAGCATAAGACCTACAGTACCATCGAAATGACGTTTCATCAAAAGTTTAGTGATAGCAACAAGTGGTGACAAAAATTTTTAATGTGATAATATTTATTGAAACATAAAAAATTTGATATTAGATGTGTGAGTCACCTAAGACAAGCCCACCTGAATAACTTCTGCATTTTTTGAGTTAGGGATTAGAAGGTTAACTTAGTTTTTTTTAAATGGAACCACATATTTTTGAGGTCCTACGATTGTAGCCCTTTTCGAGATAATTTCAACGTTATAGTCATTGAAGGTCATTCAAGGTCGTAAACTTTAAAATTGATGGAAAACAGAAATTTATCGTAAATGCTTATGAAATGGGATATCCTTAGCTTTATTAATGAAATGAAACTGTTTCAATGAAAAATGTAAACAAAGTTCTGAAATCCAAAACCATTTGCTACAACAGATGCTCAAAGTGATGACCAGCCACAGATAGACAGCGTTCGAAGCGTTCGCCCACTGATTGCGTTACGCAGTAAAGTGTGTGGCGATTAATATCAGCACAGTCTCCTTTTGTAGTAGTTGCTGCACGATAAACATCTACTTTTAAGTTTCCCCATTAAAAAAATCCAATAGCGTTAGATCTGGTGATCACGGTGGCCATTTTCGATGTCCAGATCGTCCAATCCAACGATTTTTAAATGTATTGTTCAAAATATTAGTAACCCACTGTGTAGAATGTGCCGGGCAACCGTCGTGTTGGTACCACAAAAACTGCCGCATGTTTAATGGAACATCTAATAAATTAGGTAGTACATATATTAAAAATTTTTCGTACTTTGTTTGATTTGAAGTTATTCAGATGGCTAGTCCTAGGTGACTCACCTTGTATAAATACTTTATAATCTTGAATAAATGTAATTATAGTTCAAAAATTAATTTCTAAAATTGATTGAAAGTGACTCCTAGGTGACGCATAGGTGTGAGTCAGAAACGACTCTTGCATAGGCTGAGAACTCGCTTGAGTCCGGAGGTTAAGACGCCGTCTTTTAAGTTGGGAATTTCGAAATAACCATGTAGGACGAGTGCTCGTTCCCGCACGCTGTTCCCGGGGGAACGCGGAGCCTTAAAGCTTTTCTTATGCTCATGTTAATTGTCCATAAAAAATGCGCATTGTGCTAGAAAAATGGGAACACTTTTTGCCACGACGCGACGCGACAGTCGACTTGGAATTGTGCATAAATGCATTGTGTCGAATCCTCGGTGTGGCCAATTGGGGAACGGGTTAAGTGGACAGCTTGCGGCGATGGGTATTAATGAAGTATTATTCAATTAAGTTCTCTGCGATTTTCCAAACGTTTCCGATAGTGGAACGACGAACTATTTCGAACTGATCGGTAAATTTTATTAGCGGACATAAATGGGTGCAATTTCGCGTTTCTGCGTGCGCGGATCTCTCTCGCGCACCTTGAGGTAAGAAACGGAAATACGAGTCGGTGTATTCGAATCCGAAAGGCAGGCCGCGCGCAGCGGCAACCGGCAGTCTTTACCGACAGATACCATCGGAAGGAATTGTAATTAACGTTGATTCGAACGTGCTCGCGGCACGATGAAAATCTCTCATCCACCCCCTCCCCACTCCGACAGCCCCCTCCATTCCTCTCTGTATCCTGACTAACTCGATTAAGCAGTTACTCGCGGCACGGCGATAAATCTTGAAAATTCATCGGGCCAGAGTCCAGTCACGTTTCTGCGTCTCGGCTCAAAGATTTATGCGTCCATAGGATCCTATTTATTTAACCGTGATCTTCTTCGAGAAAAGTTTATCAGCAATAATGACGTCTCGGCAGCGGAGCACGCGGAACTTGCCCGGAACCGGCATTAACGCCGTAGCGATCGTATTCTACTTCGAGTAAACTTTGCGCTGGAAACGCGAGAACATAGGTAGCGGGATAGTTCGGGACCACTCCGCGCGCGATGAAACCTGCCCGACCAGATTATTAAAACGTTCGCGCGTCGGGTCGCGTCGAGTCGCCGGGATAGCCTTTTTCGCGACTGAGTTGTTAATGTTGGAATTAGAAATTCGAAACGATCTCGAATAATAGAATTAAGACTTTCGCCCCTCCGGCCCGACGCCGAACGGTAAATCCGACGAGGATCAGCCCCCGGGACCGTTCTAGAAAATACAAGCCGAGTAATTTTATTCATCTCGACGGTGTTTCTACGCGCAGTGTTTTATCAACTTCGTAATCCGGAGCTCGCGACTCGAAATACTATTAAACGAGTAGTCTGTTTAAGGGGGCCGAGAGAAATTTATTGCATACTCTTGGAGCGAGAATTGAGAAATTGATCGCGAAACGATCTGGGAAATTGTATGCGGTGCTCCATAAATGTTGCAGTTCCGAAGGAGTGATTCCTGAGATCATTTGAAGTAACTTCTTCCTTTACGAAATTCTTCTCCGAGGCTTCGTTGAGGAGTTATTAACGATAAACGCGGACCAATCAGAGGACTACGCTTAGCGGGGCGTGTCGTCGAGCAGGAATCTGTCTGCAGTAGCCGCGCTCTGATTAGTCAGTGTTTTTTTTTTGTTAATAACTCCTTACCGAAGCCGCGGAGAATATTTTCGCAAAGGAAAAAGTTACTTCAAATCTCACCCCCGCAACCTCCTTTAAGGAAATAAATCTCTGGGACATCCTGTATAAAGTATGAAATAAACTAAATATTCGTATACCTTTTAAAAAGCTTTTTCAAGAATGGACCGAACGTCAGTTTTTTGAGATGTTAGAATTAGCAATATTTATATATGACACTTTTTGCGAATGTCCCTCCATCAAAGCCAAGCACAAAATGTCAAAAAACCATTTCGAAATTCAAGTTATAAAACAAATCGACACTTGCCCCCTCTAAGTGGCTCTAATATCGATAAAATTATCTCGAGCACTCTGTCGATCTTTCCCCAGTTGGCATTCCCTCGGGCCGGCTAGCTTTCGATTAAAAAGGTGCGAAAGGGTGCGCGCATAATCTGCGAAGCACCGGTTACTCTTCGAAAAGAGATTGGCTGCTCATCCTCCCATAAGAATCCACATGATCCGCCTCGTTTCCCCATACACACAGAGATCTTTGCTGCTGGCAAAGATCAAGGTGGAAACAATTTGCAGGTAGGACCCGGCGATTTTCGAGATCCGATGTTCTGGAGGGGTCCGTTCCAACGTCGTTATTTCTATCGGTAGATTGATAATTAGGGCTCGTTTCGTTCTTGGCCGCGAAAATTGATTTCTCTTTGCACGGGATCCGCACCTTGCCCTCGGTCTTCCTCTCATCCAGCTCGGTCTTCACCTTTTTTTCCCTCTGTTTCGACGGAGCCACTCGATTGGTCGCGTCTGCCAGTCCCGGATCAATGGCGATTTAATTAAAGATTATACCTCGACGAAAATTAAGATTAATCGCAGCCAGCTACGGAAGGGAGGAATGAAAGGGTCGCGCCGTCCGTGGCGAGGAGAGGAGAGTGAGGAGAGAGGAGAGGTTGAGGCCACGTCGAAGTTAATTATTCGATGAAGTCGGATAGGAGAGACCGAGTCGAAAGATAGAAAGGTCGAGAAAGAGACCGAGCAACGATCCAGGGCAACGAAAATATGTATAGGACCGTTGGCGAATTCGCTGAAACAGAGAACCGAGAGAGGAGACAGGAGAGAGGAGTTAGAGGTGGAGCGTCGTAAAACAAGGAATTCGTTTATAACAGGGACGAGGAGATCCAAAGGAAGGAATCCGCGAAAATATTTAACGCGTAAGAAATGTTAAAGGGCCGAGAATGTTGGAGGAAAGAAATTCGGGACGGAAGTTGCGAGAGAGGCGAATGAAAGGACGAGCTGGGTCCGATTTTTGCGAGAGGCGAATGAAAGGACGAGCTAGCGCGATGTTTGCGAGAAAAGAGAAAGAAAGCGTATAGAATCCAGGAACAGGCGGCGAGAGGGGGAAGGGGTAAATGAGCAACCGGAGGGGCTACCGAAAGAGAGAGAGAGAGAGAGAGAGAAAGAGCTGGAAAGAAGAAGGCGGCGCGGCGTGGTTGACGACGTTGCACTCCGACGAGACTCATGACATCCGGAAAACGAGGTCGAGGACGAGCTGGAGGAAGAATTTAGCACCCTTCGGCTACCCGAGATACATGCATCGAAATACATACGGGCTATGTACGTATGTACGAGGAATAAAACTGTACTACTGCGCGCGGAACCGAACCGTCTGGACCGCCGTTGGAACTTTCAGCTGTCGGGCTATGGGGACACGCGTTGTGCTTCCAAATCGAGATTCGACTGTTCCAGATCGATACACGTTTTGCCCTCCAAATTAATCCTTCTGTAGATCGTATCCACCTTCCTGCAAATCGAATTCACCCCGTTGAAACGTTGAAACACGAGCTATTCTACAAATTTGTTTTCTTAACATTAACAAAAATATATAAAGGAGGGGAGTGTTTGAAACAGGTCACCTGTGTAACTCGCATACTTGGTATCGAGGGGGTCATAATTGGACTAATTTTTTGTAGGTAGAGGAGTGGAGGACATATGAGAGGGTCAACTTTGTTTTTCCTTAATGGGACGATGTGGTTTATTTATATTCTGTTAGTGAGTTTCAAGACGAATCTGACGTTACAATTTAAGAATACGATACCGAAAAGCGCTCGAACTTAGCGTCGCTGTAATTTTACCGAAACTATTTTTACTCGGAAGAGATTCGCCACTTCTCCGGATTAAGATTACCGAATTTGACGGTAGTCGGGCTACAGATAGCGTCTGGGTGAAGTTGATTCGTGTTTTAGACACGTTCCGGAGGCAGCCGATGAATTAGGTGATCAACGGGAAAGCTTGATAGAACAAGCAAACAATAATGGGCCGCGAGACAATGAACCAACAAGATCAAGAGGCAAGGTAGAAGATACAGGGAACGCGATACGAATAAAAGAACAAAGATTTACTGCGTCAGGTCGGGCCGGAGAAGAAAGCGGGAGGGAAACAAACGAGCTGGAAAATTAAGGGAACAACGAGCAAGAAGATCAAAACGTATAGGAAAAGGAGAGCGAGAGAGACCGTGTCCGCTGACTTTATCCGAGCGTTACGAGATTATCAAAAATTGCTAAAATATCGTTCCGGAGAACGAGAGGAATCGCGGGAAAGAGGGTCCGAAAAGAACTGCTCAACGTACCAAGGAAGCAAGATTAGTAGCGAGATAGGAGCCTCGCGGAGAGAGTCCGGGTATTGATTTTACGGAATTATTCTCTCCAGTCATTAAACTTGAATCTTCTAGATGCCCGGGAACAATCGCCGTCGTGGAAAAGGTTCCTTGGCAGACAATACGCGCAAAGACAGCTTATTTCAACGGGCGCCTCGCCTCGCCGGCTAATTCGTGTTTAATAATTATAGTAAGTGACGACTCTCAGGCTCTGTCTCGATGCACTCCTCTGTATTTGCCGAAACTTTTGTACTGGAATGTACAAACACTACTCCTGGTGTTGTGCATACTTTATTCTTCGATCTCCCGACGCCGGAATGTAGAAACGCACAGCGAGCAAGTAAAACATCGGTGAAACAGTACTAATTTAATGATAGAACTTTGTTGTTCTCGACCGTTCTCGTACGAAATTATTACTGACATATTCGTCACATGTTTCTGATTAAAATGATACTCGACACGATACGGTTTGGATCTTATTCGATTGTAGAATCTCTGTCATCCGAACTAACCAATTATTGCTGATCTATATGTTGAATCTGATATAATCGCTTTAAATTCAGTTGTTTTCGCGTGGAACACGTCTGAATGGGAAATTCGAATTCGGATACTATCGGTTCGGTTTACTGAATCGTGGATTAAACAAGTGAATATGGTGCAAGCGGTATCGTGTTTGGACTCATTTTAATCAGCAAAATGTCAGGAATACGTCCATCAAGGTTTCGTAGCAAATCATTCACAATCCAGAGAGATTGTTTATTGTTTTTCGGCACTGTCTTGAGTAATTCAGTTATCCCTTAAATAAGTAGATATAAAGGACAAATGGCGTTGATTCTTTTTGCAGTGTACATTAACACGATGTGCTCTGATATGAACAGGAATTTCATCAGATACGACCTGACTGAGGATTTCAGCCGCGTACACCAGCGACAAAGAAAAATTCGAATTTTGAGCCGTCACAGCAGTGCGGCGATCCTTTTTATTTTGACCAGGGCGTTCTCATTAAATTTGGTCGCCTCCGCGACGTATATCTTCCCAGTTATCAAGTTAATAATTTGATACTCTCGCGTCACTGCGGGGATATCTCACGGAGAACGCCTTTTTTCGTCGCAGTTTGTTCCTAAGTCCGGCCCATATATCTTTCGGCGTTATATTGCGCTGACGACACATTTTTTAGACACAAGCCGCATCCCCGCCATCAGCTTCGCTCAGACACTCTAACCGCGTCCAAAAGACGTGTCCTAACCTGATCCAATATAATTCGATTCGCTGCACATTATGCGCCGCGAAAATCGATTCGAATAGCCCCGCGGTCGGAATTTTAAAAATACATTTAAGGATATTATTAAAGATAATCGATAACGTAATATAAAACGCTGGAAAGTTCTGCTAAACCAGATTATGTGATAACGATCGTCGAATATCGATTTATCGCGCACTGCTCGGCAAGACAATAAGAGAGACACAATAATAAGACACTTTATGTATTCATAATGTATGTATGTATGTATAACTTTATGTATTTATAATATAATGTATTAAAAATTTCGATTGGCCTGCTAATAACAGGGCAACCCCAACCTATTAGTAATAAGTAGACTGCTGATCTTTATGCGAAATAAAACGGAACAGGAAATATGTTCTACATTTACTTTGTATTTTAAACATCGATAGCAGACGAACAGAAGAAGTTTATTGTCTTATACAGGGTGTCCCACCCGATTTTGACATCTTGATTTTGTCGCTATTGTTACTCGTAGCAAAAAATGTTTCAGCGGAGGCTTGAAATGTATCGAGTGGAGCATATTCTGATGTTATTAGATTTTTCGTGAATGTACGCGTAAAGGTCATATAATGGTCAATTTTGTTTTTTTAAATGGAATGACGTATTTTTTAATATACCAATCGATGCATCTGGGTATTTGTTATAAAATATAAAACCTACGTACATATGTCGAAAAGTTAGTACTTCAGGAGACATTTCAATTTAAATTATTTAAATTCTTAAGGCATCATTACTGCCGCAACTAAGGCGTTAGTTCCGTTTATCAACGTTAGACTAACGGACGGACCACTGACTGGACCGATTACAAACACCTCATTCCATTAAAAAAAACAAAGTTGACCTTTATTTGATCTTTACGCGACCACTCACGAAAAACCTAATGACATCAGAATATGCTCCACTCGATACCATTCCAGCCTCCACTGAAAAATTTTTTGCTACGAGTAACAATAGCGACAAAATCAGGATGTCAAAATCGGGTGAGACACCCTGTATAGTGGACAATGTCACGTGACTAATCCGGTATTGGCAGAGAGAGGGTAACTCATTCCCTTAATTCACTGATGTACACTGATGTACTGTTCAGCACTGTCTATACTAGCGGCGAGTAGAATGAGAGTGTCCCTGCCACTGAGAAAATTGGTCAACGGCTGCAGTATTATGTCAGCAGCCCGTAATATCAAGACCAAACGGGGCTACTGAAATTCGGCGGCAAACTATGATTGATTGCGTTCCGCTTACTCGAACGTCACAATGTGTCTAACCGGCGGCGTAGCACGCGAATTCCAATATCTGCAATTCCGAAAGGAAGCGTCGTACTTACCTTCTCGTCCCGGCACCCCGGACACGGGGAGTTTATTTTGCATTTTGATAACGCTGTATTGCTTGTGCAATCAATTGTCCCGGCGTCGTCCCTCTGATAAAGAACAAAGTCGAACCGACCCGATCCGGCCCGCGAAATATGTTATTGAATTCATGTCGGGGCTAAAACAGCGAGAAACGGAACTCCACCGATTGTTCGAGGTCAACGATAGTTGGCACGATGCACGGCGCGGCGGTCTGAACCACCGATCTAGCAGTTTATGTATTTGGTAAAGAATGACTTGTCTCATATATCGGTATTTAATGCATTGTACAGTGAGTGTAAAAAGTATTCGTTCGCCCTTTAAAATAGAATCACTTGTTTATAATTGTACCAAACGACCTGATTCTTTGTAGTCAATTAGAAGCATTGGTTTACGAAATGATATTTCAAAAAATATATGTATGTTTTGTAGATATACAAAATATATAGTTTAAATTTTCATTAAGGGTCCAAATAAAAATGTTTTAAAAAATGTCTTTTTTATTATTTTTACATGTAAAAATTATACACAGAAATTATAATTTCTGGAAAATCTTTTTTGCATATCATTTCGTACACTAATGCTTCTAATTGATTATAAAAAGTCAGGTCGTTTGGTACAATTATAAAACAGTTATTCTGTTTTAAAGGATGTATGAATACTTTTTACACTCTCTGTATATTACTTTCTAAATGTTTAGCAATGCCGAAAATATAAATAGTCATGAAATTTAATACAAATTATAATTAGAACGTAGAATATCTTTTGAGTTCCAAACAGTTCCGCATTTTTCCAAATCGGAATATTTTCAGTATACTTTTCCTTGGATGATGCCGCAAGAATTATTTACACCTTCGTCCTTCTTCAGGAATTATTATTGTTTAAAGTGTCACATAGTTCAATGGATATGTTGATGTTTAACGAATGTATATTGTTTTCTTACTGTCCATCACCTTCAAAAACGATTACATTAATAAAATTTATTAAAAATTGCACAAGCATTTAAAAATCAACATTTTATGATGACAATGAGACCAAAAAATGTTTTACGCAAAAGTTAATCAACATTTCGCGGTCTACAAATTTCAATACAAAAAATTTTTTAAAACATGTTCAATCTATAAAAAATCAAGGTCACCTTCAATTTCTAAAGATCAATATATATTTTTGACTTGATAATATTGTAGCTGATGTCAAAACGAATCCAACAACCTACATTGTTATACCTTTAAACTTCCAAATGGTGGTAAAATCTTCATGAATTGCCAGATCGGCCGCCCGGACCACCGTGCGATGTAGAGTAGCAAGGGAATACCGATATACCCGCGAGTATTCGACAAGGGGAGATTCTGAAATTCAAATAAACCGGAATTCGACGGCGAATTTTCAAGCAAGTTGGTTAACAAAATTCACAGAGCGTCACCGCTCCTGGTAAATTATTCCCTGAATAACCCTCTGCGAATTATACCGTCGTGAACATCGTGAAAAAATTCTTTTAAGACACGCTGCGAGAATTACTGAGATCGTTGCGCTATCTAATTATGCTATTTATTGCTTGGTAGGGTCAGTTAGCTAGGAAATTGTAAAGAATGAGCGTTAAGGGAGTACCCCAGTGTAAATAGTGAATTTTTATGTCTTTCGGGGGTTTTCTTCGCGAGGAAACTGCAACATCTCTTACGCAGACAATCCTTCTGGGGGGGTACATTAGTACATATTTCAGTAACATTCCAAATTGTTTATGGTGATTTTTTAAAACGAAAAACAACTAAGACGATACTTAATTGAGATGAGTTTCGTTACAACAGAAATCAATATAATTTATTTGTATAGAATTCAATTACCAATTAATAAAAAATGGGGAAATAGTTTGAAACAACTAAAAACTTCGATATTTCCATAAGCAAGTACTATTTTATGTACAGTGACTCGAATTAATATTCGGACACTCTAAAAAAGACGATAACTTTTTTAATATTGTATCCA
Source organism: Lasioglossum baleicum (assembly GCF_051020765.1). NCBI lineage: Eukaryota > Metazoa > Arthropoda > Insecta > Hymenoptera > Halictidae > Lasioglossum > Lasioglossum baleicum. Next base: position 9,098,837 of record NC_134946.1, on the reverse strand, counting down.
ATAATTTTGTGTCTCACATGTTAAAATTGATGGCTTCGAATAGGAATAGCCCTTCAAATGGGATTAATCCTTGGGAATAACACCACGCAAGTTAAAGAACACTATATCCATTGTACTTTCTCTTGAGAAGATGGGGAGAAGAGGATCGATTTTTGCGCGGGTTCACATTAGACGGGCTTAATTGCGGGCTCGCGCCGGGCGAATGAAAGGAACTCGAATCAAAGCTGCATTTCCATTACAGTTGATTTTCCACGGGAAAGCCGTACAAGTCGGCACGCGCGACTCAATTTCTGCGGGTCGCAAGAAAACCGGGATACGATAACGCTTGAATTAGAAAATCCGATTAACTTGTCACCTTGACGTCAAAGGCTGAACGTTAAATAGCCTGCGTGCGTCCCGAGCTTATAATTCGCTGATACACCGTGGAAATAATATACCGGCCCGACTATTTTTACTTGGATTCGTTATGGTCGCTCGAGCCGAACTAATACAGCGCTCGGCACGGCGCGAGCACGGTAAATAAATAAGAAAGTTTATTACTTTAGAAGTTGCGAAAGAAAGTAGAAAATATGTTTAATCGATAGCGTGGCCCGAGACAAACGAGCTACGATTATCTACGGAACAATCTCTACGCTAAATATTACATGGTGTATATGTATACATATACGTATACAATGTGTAATATATGTGTCGCGGCAGAAACATTTTGGCGCGACCCGTGCGCCCCGGCGTTAATACGTTTCATCGTCGCGTGTCGGCTGTCGAGTATTCTGACCGTTTGACTCTCGATCGTTCGAGCGCTAAACAAAATCTGCCGGCCGGTCTCGGGCCATCGAGGGCCTTGCCCAGCCTTGCCTCGCATTCTCCCCACTCCGCAGAGTCACTCCGTCCACGTGCACGCATTCTAAAAGGGAGCCGATTTTGTTTGTCGCAGCCGCTCAAACGTTTCGGCTGCACGTAAGAGAAACCGATCCCGACTCTTGCGGCCGATCAAACGTCTCGGCCGCGCTACAATGTAAATGCACGCGCGAGCACTCAGCAGCCGACTCCTGCAACTTCCAACGGCCAATCCTTAACCAATGCTTATTCTAAAAACGCGCTTAAATCTACGACATATGTATATTTTTTATATATATTTCCGTTGGCGAGCATCGATTAGGAATAATATTTAGCTTCGGTGTTATATTAGCAACGGGCGCGAACGTCGTTCTATATTCACATGGCGACACCCCAAATTTAATGATTCAACTAACATTCATAATTAATCGTACAGCGTCAATTGTCACACTTTATTATGCAGTTCCATTAACACTATCATTTAATTCGTAAAATACAACGCGAATTCCAATGGGTTCGCCGCGAGGGTGAATAGATTCGATTGAGATCGGTAATTGTTCGGAGTAAATCATGCTGTTCAGAATTTTTATATTGGGAACTTATTAACCCGTACAGAGTGGACCAAAAGCATTAATAATTCATTTTAATCATTTTAAACTGGAATATGTCAAAGCACATGTTAAAGTCTAGAATAATGTTTTATCTTAAATTATTCTTATTCGTGAAACCTTTATCAACATATTCGTGAAACTATTCTGATTAAAATGATACCAAACATGGCCCCAGTTCAGAGCATTTTTACTAGCATTTTAAACCATGCTTTAGGAGAACCTTGATTTTATTCGTTTGAACATGTTTCACACATGAAATTAGCCGAATCTAATGAATCAATGTACAACTCTTTCACTTCTTAATTCGGATGATCAAGGTTTTACTAAATCGTGGATTAACCACGTGATCGTGATGCAGATGGTATCGTGTTTGGACTCATTTTAATCAGAAAAATGTCACGTATATGTTCGTAGAAGTTGCACAAAAGAATAATTATGGACAAGACATTTTTCAAGACTTTAACTAACTAGTTCAAGAATTTGTGTACTTAATATATTATAATTTTAAGTTTCTATACACGTGCGCTATCATTTTGTCCCGTTAGATTCTTGCAAAAATGTTATTTTCATCAAATGAAGCTAAACACGTTGGTAAAATCTTGATTATATGTTATGAAACGTGAAATAGTGTACACATACAAATGTCAGTTCCGGTAGGAAAACAAATGGAAATCATTTAAACGTTAATCTGTGCAATCTTTTTGTCACACAGTGTACCAACAGACAGACAGCCTCAAATATTCATTCCCTGGACATCCTATTTGTTATCACTAGACTGCGGATTTTATTTTGGTGCAAAATGAGGACATGTATAGTTTAGAACAGAGGAAAGGTTCAAACAATTGAAGAATGTGAAACGATTATTCTCAGCTCTCGTTAAATAGATTAAAATAACGGATCATTTTCATTTTGCATCCAGCTATTACCTCGCGTGGATAAAAATCTGCGGGGCTCTTCCTTTTTCGGCGGAGGCGTACTTTGAAGTGTTATCATTCAGAAGTGCTTCGTCCAGCTGGCTCTAATCCCGGACCGTATCTACTACTATCATTTTATTTCGATTCGTTCTGCTGTTGACTTGAGCATCGAGTGGGAAAGTTTTTCGATTTAGCGAGAGTACGGAATCCTAGAGGTTACTGCACATCCGCTAACACTAGTAAACGCGTGCGCGCGTGTGTGTGCGCGCGCGCGAGAGAGAGAGAGGAAGAAAGGAGGGTTTGAGACATACAGCGGAAGAGATATAAGTAAAAGTAGCACGAACATACTGCGGTACTATTGCAGATTTTAGGCGCGCAGCGAGGGACACGGCCCCTGCGCTCGAGTGGCTAGAGTTCCAGAGTTCCATCAAGCGAACAATTGGCCTCCGAATACCTCGGCCGCAGACTATGCTCTGGCTCGGGCTCGTGCTCATGCTCCTGTCCGTGGCCCGTGTGCTCGCTCAACTTAAGCTTAAACTCGAACGCTTCCTCTATCTTTCCACGCACCGAAATAGAACACAAAACGCCACTTTGCCGCCCGCTCATTCGTTATTAGAGACGCCATACCGCGTCTATGCGAGATGGAAATTTCTACATAACCTACGACCGGAGATGCGATCATCCTATCTCATCCGTGCTCGCGATTAACCCTTGGACCACGGGCCGTCCTCGTAGCGTAAGCGTCATGCGTACGAGGGACGCCGTATTTGCGAACCTAATGCATGCGTTTACAAGTAAAGTTTTTCGCAATTATCTCGTAAACTAAAGCCGAAAACTTTAAAGGGAAATGTTGTTCAGAAAGGTGAGCTCGACAAGATATTTCAAGCACATCGACAAGTACAAAGCAAATGGATATATTATTGTAAGAAATCGTAAATTGTTTTAATATTTTATTTTTTCCTCAGCTGTTCGTAATTCCTCCATTCCTTAAGGGGTTACCCTGGGTTGGTCGACAACTCATTTGGCCGACACTGTTTTCATTGGCGATTTGACCGTGTTAGTGTCGGCCAAACCGTGTCAATGAAGACATTTGTCGATGATTTGACCGTGTAGATGAAAACATAGTGTCAACGAAAGTTACTGTCGATCCAATCGTCAATGAAAACAGTGTCGGCCAAATGAGTTGTCGACCAACCCAGGGTAATCCTTCCTTAAGGGGATAGATAGACCAGTGGTTCTTAACCTTTTTGAAGTCCGGGAACACTTTTGATGATATGACAAATTTGCGGAACACCAAAATTAATTCTTGCAAAAAACAAACAAAAACTTTTACAAAAAAATATTTAATATATTTCGCGAAATTTCGCGGAACACTTGCAAAAAGCTCGCGGAACACCGGTTAAGAACCAGTGGGATAGACTCTCGTTTCCAGGATTGCAAGAGATGCACCTTCTCATTTCTCGATAATGCAAAGATGGTGTTTTTCAGAAGTGAAAAGCGCTAGATAAAAGATCAATCTAGGCCGCGATCGCCCTGAAAAGTTCTATTTATACGTTTACGAGGCGTAATTTGCATTATTCGGAATCATAAAGAAACGCATGTAACTATTTTCATAAAGCTGCGACAGCTACATGCTCTCGAATAATGCAAATTACGCCTCGTAAACGTAAAAGTAGATCTTTTGAGGGCGATTGCGGCCTAGATTGATCTTTTATCTAGCGCTTTTCACTACTGAAAACTCGCATCTTTGCATTATCGAGAAATGAGAAGGCGCATCCCATACCTTTGCAATCCTGGAAACGAGTCTACCCCCTTAACAGGTTAAAGAGGAACGTGTAGCCGTGTTTTTCGGCTGACCCGTTATGAATTCAGAGAGCGACGATAAGGGAACGACGGCTTTTACCGTGGCTGTATTACCGGCATTCATTAGGTTCCAGACCGCGTGCACGGAAGATTAAGTTTCTCTATCCGGGGCTGCTTTGTTCGATCCAGAATTCGAATCAGTATTAGGGTAGTTCATACACGGCGCGCGGCGAAAGTTGATATCGCTGGAGCCGGGCGGACACGGCGCGGTTAGTTCTCGTCGGACGATCGGAATCGATAGATAATACTCCGTTAGGCGAGAGAGATACAGGTGGAGAAAATATATATCGGCGGGGAATCGGATACGGTATTGTGTTCCTCTCTCTTCGGAGTTCGAAAGGTTTTGCGGCGTTCGCCTTATTGTTTCCCTTGATTTCATCGCGTTCGTTGCCGTCGTGCCGCTACGCCACCCATCGCCCGGTAATAGCGCGGCCGGGAAAGTACGCTCGTTCATATTCATGACCGCATGCATATACAGAAGAACACCGTCGTAATCTTTGAAAATCTCGCCCCATCGGGAATTTCGTGTTCGCGTGTACCACTCGTAATCGTTTAACGCCGCGGAACGAATTAATTCGTAATTTATCCACCGCCGCACGGTGGATAAAAGTGACTTACCTCGCTTCAAAAAGAAATAACTTTCGATAGAAATGAGGTAGAGCGATGAATTTTTTTTTTAATACGTCGGGTGATCGTTCGTCAAGTGATATACGTCAAATAAACGTTCAAATACTTCATTATGTAAGGAATAAGCCGTATTTATTTGTAAAAATATGACACATGGATAACCATTCGTTGACAGACGTGTTGTTTCTCGCGAAAGCTCGTTTTGATCTGATCTTCTTTTTCAATTATAATTTTAGAATTCTTCTGTTCCGATTCTCTATTTTATAAATTTAACTATATATAGGGTTATTTGTTAATACACACATGTACATACATATAATACACACACATCATTCGTACTTTAACCCTATAATTATGTTTAATTTTATTGTGTTTTATATATGACAATACAATATACCTTCAAACTAGTGGGTTATCAAATCATTTCAACGAAAAAATGATTACATTAGTTATGTTCACAAAAATCGATTTCTTGAAAAAACCAGAGGTCGTAGATAAATTTTGAGACCAGATTTGAAATCAGCGTGAAAAAATCTACGGGAAATGATATACATAGCAAAAATAAAAAATAGTTCGCTGTCAGATTATTTTTATTGACATTACAATTTTTCAAACTTCTAAATAGCAGAGGCCTCTGAACTTGGAAAATTGTAACAAATATTCCCCTTATTTTCTAGCACGGTTCATAGTACTTCATAGTGAATCAATTTTGAAAATAATGTACCAGCTCTTTAAAATGAGTACACGTATATCGCAGTCCGATTATTGTTCTCGATATTACAACGTCTTTAACTCGATACTTTTCATTTCTTGAAGTTCAAATGATTTTTTCAGATCCAACGACGATAAAAATCTATGAGAAAGTGACTGAGTGCGCGAGTGTACAATTACATGACCATTTATACCTGCCGTACCATAATACTGAGCACTTCATTAAAAAAATTGATTAACACAGTCCCTCAAGTTTCGTATTACCAATTTAAGCTCGACGTCAAGTAGAAGCTATAAATAAGACTGTAGAAATAGTTAATTACAGTAGAATTCGTCCGAGAGCGACTTAACTGTAGTTATAACGAACAAATTCCTTCAAACTCAGTGACTTTCTTTGAAGCTCTTTAAATAGCTTAATAGGACTTAATTGAAAGTGTAGTCGTGAATCATGGGAGGTCAAGGTGAATCATACATACATATATGACTCAAACGTGAACGAACTTATGAATTAGCCTGATCTAAATACCTCAAGCCTAAGAGATTAAAACTCGTTGCACTTTGTAACTGTGTAAAAACATGTTTCTATGCATTATCTTTTAAAATTTTGTGAAAATGGATTATAAAAAATTTTGTATACAGTTTCGTTTACACAATAATACCGTGTAACTTTCGTTTAAACTTTTTGAAAATATCATTCGTTGTTCTCGAAATATTTCACGAAAAAGAAAATATTGATCTGTTCCAAGGGCTGATTTCACCCCCTCAATACGAGAATTAGCACGAATAAAAATAGGGTTGTACGAGGCATGACTTACTCTACTTGTGTGTAAAGTTCCATAATTTTTTAGAGTTTATTTTTTGAATCTTTTAAATTTCAGTGGGTAATGAAATGAACTAATTATTAGTTTCCTAATTTGAAAAATTATCATAGTTAATTCATTTTTTCTTTTTCGGTCGACTATTTCGGAAGTATAGTTTAGACTTAGTTGAGCTATGGTGGTCGATAAAAGGGGTACCTTACGTATCAGCATATTTCGAAAAATTATAGGTAGATTCGTTTCGAAGAAAAAGAGGACGGTTGAATTTATTAGGGTTGTTCCGAGACAGTTTTCAGCTCGTTAGGCGGAGCCGATTCGCTCTTCGATCGGGAGAAAACAAATCGTCTCCGAGAAAGTCCTTAAACAGCAATTGACGCATCGTAGGCCCATACACCGGCAAGATTTATGGGTTTTTCAGGTGGTCTCCTTGAGCAGCGAGTTATTTGCTCGGTGATTTATTACGTGGCCGCATTACGCAACTCTGCCAACGCCGATACTACAGCTAGGCGACCTCGAATGTTCATTAGCAGTGTCTTTAACCCTTCCAAGGTGCGCACTTTCGACTATTTCGACGATTTCCTCGCTGAATCCTTTCAAATCCATGCGTATCAACTTTTCTCCTAGTTAAAATCAACGTAAGCATATGTCTTTTCTTTTTTAAATATTCTCTTCGCCAATTCATTTAAGAGAATACAGCTCATGTCTAAAAAATTTGGACCAATCATGATTTTCACTATAATGAATTTCAAAACACTTTTATTGTATGTATTATTTCCAACGAATTATTACGAAGAGAAATAGATGTTTGTGTAACTATTGTGTAACTATAATAGTGTAACCACTAGTTAGGTGTAGCTAACTAATATGAGGAATTCAATTATGTTATTTAATGACTAGACTGCGGATTTTCATACAAAATAAAAGCTTTCTACCTGAATAGCCACAAACTGGGCTGAGATAAAAATATAATTACTTTTTAAAAATGTTTAATAGCTTGAACATGATGTATACAATATAATAGTAGCATTAAATTCGTTTAATGTTTGTGCTGTTTTAGATTACAATTACTCATTTTTGTCATAATTATTAATGTCATAGTATTAATGACAATTAGACATCTGGTGTGAAACCAAGCAGACAAAATATGAGAAATGGTGCAGACAATTTTTATTTTGCACACAAATTCACAGTGTAATTATAATAAAAGCAGGAGAACACCTAAATAGATACAGTCTTGTCGTTACGTACAGTTTCAAAAGTGTGCGAATATTACTGTGGTTTGCTGTACGTGCTGATCGAGATCGGTGAACAACTGTGTAGTAAAGTGTCATATTATTTCGTGCAGCCTCGTGACCATAAAAATTGACTTTCGCGTGCAAATCAAGAATTGATCGCTTTGAAACCTGGTTGTACCCAAGGGTCAGCAAACAGCGGCAACTTCGGGCTGGTAAAAAATCGGTGTCCTGATTCACGGGTGTTACGTTTTCGAAGACTCGCCGCGTCTATGGTTGTTCGGAGGGTTGGCTGTCGACAGCCCCCACGGGTACGGTTTTGAGATACTCCCAATCAGCGGGCTGGTATACATATAGCGTGAAGTATCAGAGTATAAAACGGGGTCGTGAGTCCTGTGCAACCCTCCGGTAGCGGATCCGAGCGGTGCAGAGCGATGCAGAGCGGTGCAGAAGCGTATCACAGAGCCGGCGGAGCCTTTTTAAATTTGTAGCGAGAGCAGCATCGAAGTGAGATGCGAGCACTAGCTGTAACAACCGCAGGCCTCCCCCGACGCGGTTACACAGACTATTATCCCTTGTTGCCAGGGTTATCATTGCCCCCACAATGATCCTACCTAACGGCTGTGAAGGAGAGAAGAGACGAATCAACAATACCGACCCTCAGACACCCGGCCTGCCCGCCCCCATGTTGCCAACAGCCGGAGTTGCGAGAGCCTTCCGTATTCCAAATTACCACTACTTCATTGTTTCAATTCCAGTAGTCCAAATATTCCAGGTTTCGTCTCGTTTCCACCAGCTCTGCTTCAAGATACACCTCAACTTTTCACTCTTGTTCAACCCTTTGGTTAAAGGAGAAAGATTGAGGGCAACAGAGAAAGAAACTGTTCGAATAATGAAAAGACTGCTTGGGATTCTAATTTCAATTTTACATGCGCTCACCCATCTTGTCCGTAAGCTCACACCGCTGCCTGGTCGATGGTCTCTGCAAACCGAACCAGATCCAACGTCATTCTTGCCCCGTTATTAGATCGGACGGGTCGTGCAAGTTTTAACGGGTATACATTTTTATGATACACGCCGCTATTAGAATCGCTGGAAAACTCGAAGAAATGTTTGCGACCCTGTTTCAGTGTGTACTGAATATCTGCACATATGTAGTGCACTATGTAGTTGCAGTAACTTGTACAAATGTGATTGGATTCGCTCCAAATTTTATATCTGCTATCTCGGCGCTCCTATAATAGGTACAATATTATTTTCAGATCGTTACATCGACGTGTATTTTTTATTCGCTCGAAGTTCTAACTGTGAATACAGTAAAGTCGCGTTTATTGTCCAACAGCCTGTGTTCTGCACGGACAGTGATTGCATACCGACATTATTTTTTTATGACTGCATCTGCCGCGCCTATCGCGCCGAGAGTTCAAAAGAAAGCCGAACGTAAAGACCGCCGAACGTTAAAACGTCTGCAGTAGACGCGCTCTGATTTGTTCGTGTTTTTCGTTAATAACTCCTTAACGAAGCAGCATAGAAGATTTTCGCAAAGGATCCATCCCTTTCAAGAAAGTACATTTTTGGGACGCTTCGTATAATTGACTTGTATATTATTTTCATATCATGTATCTCGAGTGATATTTCATTTATTCGAAGCTGTACCAACGAGGTTTCCAATTGTTCCGCGAGCCACGGTACATCCGAGCGTCTCCTCGTTCCTCGGTGGGAATCCGGCCGCAGTTTTTTCAAAATATGCGAAAACGTAAGGTGTCCTTTTGCCGGTGTGCGCCGCGCCGTGTGTAAATGCTCCGGAGACGGTGGCGCTGCGTCTTACGTTTGCGGAATGCATAATCAAAGCGGAGGTCATTGTTAGGAGGGGAAAAATATTGTTTCAAAGGGGTCGCCGCGCCGGGAAACGCGGAAGCTCGTTATATGCGAGGAAAAAACAAAGAGCTGGTGGAAACGACAGTTGCCTCGGCAACTTTCGAGCACAAAGAACACCAGGTGTTCCTTCGTTTTATCGACGGTTTCGAATTTGCCGTGCGGAATATGGCGACCTCGTTTGACAGATCGATCCGTGTAGATAACGTGATAGCAAATAGCGAGAGAGTAGGGAACTTGTCCTTCGTAAAAGTTCGGCGCTCAAAACTTCCCGCTGGAACTTCGATCACCGGGCGACGTTATTAATTACGCGGCATAATTAAAAAGCTGTTTATTCGATCGACCGTCTGCGCAACGAAATCGAACCGCAGGCACGCTTTGAGCCACGGCGCATGACTTCCGCTCGTCGAAACTGCTCGAAAAGCGAACCTCTCTGATAAAGGCGTAGCCTAACCGGAAAGATCTAGCCGCGATATTAAAGTCTATCTTGTTCTATGCGGCTACAATCTGTGTGAAAGCGCTAGAAACAAAGGCAAACTGCAGAAAATTACAAAGCGCGGGAGAATTGCCTCGGATAGCGTTATCGGGGCGCAGGGAAAATGGCGGACGATGCTTTCAGTCTTGGCCAAACTGCCTAACGTTATTAAGAACAAAGGAGCCGCCATTTTTTCCGGAAAATACACAGTGACTGCGTTAAAACTGAAATTCCAATGGGAGGATAACGACTGGAATAACAGAAAATATTTGTTCAACAAATGGACCAGGGAAAAGCACTTTTATTCAATTACCCTTGCCCTGTGATCTTCTCCGCGACTAGCATTAGAATCTATTCATTTTCCAGAAGAGTAAGACAATTTATATACGTCTAATCTATTGCTTAAACATGGATAACAGGCGAACAGAATTTTATTTCAACTTAGAAAGAAAGGATAACATTTATACGTAATATGACTTGATATTACACGTATAATTGTCTTCAAAGCTACAATAATTGGAATTTAATCATTTCATGGAAGAGAAAGAAACAGGAAATATGTTCTATATTTACTTTGTTGTTTAAACATTGATGGCAAGCGAACAGAATTTTATTTCAGCTCTGAAAAAGAACAAGGTACATACTTAGCAGATTTTGTTTGAAATCTTTATTTTCAAATTTACAATAGTATTTTTGATATTGTATGGAAAGAGGATAGAAACGGATATTGAAAGTTTGCAAACGCTTTGGCCCGAAGTTGTGAAACAAAATGACAGGATACAATATTTTTGGGGGCTCCGACCACAAGTTTACCGATACACGTGCAGATCTATGACATTTTTCCCCGAATTTCAGTGTTTCCAATCTGCGGTAGGAAACAGATAAACTCGGATCCCGAATGTTTGAACAAAATATTTGTAAGTGGAGCCTTTCGAGGCAAGAGCTAGAAATAGTGATTAGAAATGATTACGATGTCGATTCTGTGCAAAATCTTTTTTACTAGTCTGAAGAACAAGGAGAGGCAATTGAGAGAGTGTGTCTTTTGTCGTAAGAAACTCATTAACAGATTTACCATAATTTTTAACAATTTTTCTGCGATTTCTTCGCAGTTTCTCGAGGTACATAAAACTCAGGAGAGTCATTATTGCTTGCGATAAACGTATCAGCAAATTTTGATAACTTGTGCATCGATCGTAACACAAAGGAACTAGTAATGACAGAAATATATTCTTCGTTTTCTTCATAACTTTATTAATATATGTATATTACCGAATTCTTAAATTCTAATATTTTCAGTGCTCTGTGTTTTGCTTGTTTATTTTTGTGTTAAATGCATGAAATCCGCAGTTTAGGTATTATATTTGATTTTATTGTTAAAAAAAATTTTGCAACATTAAATCTCTGAATAATTAAAAATTCTGAACAGCTAGATTTATAAAAATTGGAACCAAAAGAAGATTTGATTTTCCAACCAGATGTTCTTAGTGTTCTTCTTACACGTTCCATAGAGAATAAATATTTTATTAAACATTGTTTAACATCTCCTGATGCTAAATTTTACAAGACCTAAGTTGCTATAAAATATAGATCTGAAATTGAGTTGTACTTGAAACGTATCACAGACCTAACTAACCTAAACCATCATGTTATTATGAATTACCAAGCGAGATCTATGTCACTCATAGTCCGGGTTAGATCTGAATGAGATCTAGGTTAGATCTGGTAATTATAGGCAAACTATGATAATCATATATCTTACAGTAGCTGCCTCAAAGACACAGTAAATTAGATGGTATTAAATATGTGTAGTGCTGAACATAGTTCCCTGTACATCTTGGAAAATATGTTATGTACCAATTATTCTTTTATAAAATACTCTAAAAATAGGAAACAACGTTTTGTCGTTACTAGATCTTGTTCACAAACTTCATCTAGCTTCTATTTCTTAAAGTCGATTTAAAAAATTGTTATTTTTCACAAAACCCTACAGTACACTTATCTATGTTATCACGAGTTTCACGAGTTACTATAACTATTTTATAAAATATAATATTAAATGAGGAATTCAGTTTTCAATCTGCAAGATACTGATTTATGGATGTTGTGTAACATCTATCTATCCACAGTCTACATATAATTATGATGTAATTAAACTTACGTTATTTCTGTAGTTCAAAAGCACACAATTTCCAAAAACCGAATTTTTACTTCACCAAAGGCACGTAATCCCTCAATAGGATTCTCTGTATCCAGAAACTGGAAATAATGATCAGAAACTACTATGGCGGCTTGTAAAGCCAAAGTCGGTGCTTGCCAGGGGCGATGGTGAGCGTCATTAGGGCGTGATTGACATTAACTGCTTTCAATAGAGATTAATTAGTCGAAACTTGGACGGATAGGATAGTCTCTCGTCTCTGATCCCGGAGCACGAGGCTAGTGTTACTCGCTTTGACCGGAAATTATCAATTTTTGGCGGAACGCAACGTAAATGCAACTTTCGCGAATTTTCACCTGGCTTTTCATGTGAATCTGTGTTTATATCGTTAGATAAGTGAACCGCCTTCTTAAGGCACATATCTAAAAATGTGTCAGCAAAAGGAGTTGTTTAAATTCGTATGAATTCATTTGATTCATACTAAATCTATGTATATTCATAATAATTAAAATGCTGCTTTAGTTTATTTATTTCAGACCAGAATCGTGTCAACTAATAAGACACTTTAAGAAACCCTTAAGGGATTAGTTATGCCCCTCTTCAAGGTACCATAACTCCTATAATTTTGAGTATTTTGACTTGAGAAAATTCTATTGTGTAGTTCAAATACTAGAAAATGTGTATGCAAAACCTGGGTTTAAAACAACCATCTGTTTCCTTTAGAAAAATTTCCCTGGCCCTAGAAAATGACGGTTTAGATCAGAAGATCCCTTTAAAGCTCGACTCCTTTGGCGCGGAATGACTCGCGGTAACGATTCAAATGTGGCCCGCGTTAAATTGAATGTCTGGCAACACGATTTCAAAAACATAATTTATATTTTACGCAGCCGCAGCGTTAAACCGTCGGGGTCCCCTTGGTTATTCAGTGAACCAGCGCCGTGGAAATGAACTGCAAATTCACTCCTCGGGAATATAAGTGGAATAAGGAGAGAGCCAGCCCTCGTGCAATTGCTTCGAAATGATAGAAAAATACAGCGGGCGGCGATGTACTTGAATTAAGGGCGACCCACTCTTAAACGCGCTGCCACACACATACGCTCACACCTACATACAAGTATATCTATATACGATGTGTACGTATATGTGTACACAGTCGCGCGGGCCCTAGTTATTTACTTCGTCCATTATACGTGCATCCGTAAGTGTGTTCTCGCATGCCACGCCAAATGGCGAGACCGTGTATGTTTATCAGCTTCCAAAGGGAATATGCAAATTGAATTGTTTCAATCCATCACGGTGTTTTTGGACCCAATAATTGAACTCGTCTAAACTATACGGAACTCTCGAAACGGTTCGTCGAATATCAACGAAAATATATTTGCAGATGTTGGATAAAAACGTTCATTTACAGTAGATCCGATCATCAGAACAATTGTGAAAGCTGAGTCAAAGGATGAGGATGACCCTTATTAATTCTTTTTTAGTCTAACTATTGACAATATACCAGAGAGACTAGGAATATGAGATATATTTTTTAATCTGGAAATTCCCAGAATAGATATACAGTAAAGCCTCGATTTAAGAAAAACGACTATCCCCTCTACTGCCAGGCTTTACTGTAAGTGGAATAATATCGGTGTAATATCGCGACACAAACATTCTTAAAAGTATTAATATATTGCATATTGGGGTCAAAACCATGGTATCTGTGACAAAGTTTTAAAATACACACGTCATTTTACGATAACACATGTTGATTGTCTTTTAACATTTAAAAATGGTCGTTTATAGACTGCTGTGTGTGTTCTGTTTTCATTTCATCTTTGATTAATTACAATTTGACAGATATCCAATGTGAAAACATTTTTAAACCTCTGGTCTTCAGAATAAAGTCGAGAGGCTAATCAGTGAAATACATTTTACTGTGTCCTTCAAATCGCACAAATAAAATATTTTTCACGCTTCGGCAATTAAGAAAGATGAATATCGTACTCGAACGAGACACTCCGTGTCGTTCAGCAAATAGTCGCGTGAATATTTTGCGAATCGCGTCGGCTCAAAGTGACGTGAGATTATCGGAAACAACTTATCTGCAACTCGATTGCAATATACACAGACGAATCGTGCAAAATCGATTTATACACTACGAAACGATGCAGCAGAATTTTGTCGTTGACACAAAAGGACACAGAGGAACAACTTTGTTCGGTGCGGCGGCGGGTGAAGCCATTGTGACCTGCAGAAATGAAATTTATACAGAGGGAAACGTAAAACTTTCGACTAAGAATTTTCCGCGATGGCGAAGACATTTATTGTAAAAGTAATTTCGTGCCATTACCGAGCCATCTCGGCGATACGGAATTTCATAACCCCAGTAAAACGTCTATCTTTCACGTCTTCTTCTAACTTACGCGAGATAAATCGAAAGATGCCTAGGGCCCTCTATTGAATATATAAAAATGTTAATATTTATGTCTTCACCAAATATTGACAGGTTTTATTTATACAAAGCAGCGAATTACAATCGATCGAATACAAAATCGTTGAAGTAGTTTATCAATTACTAGTTCATCAGTTATTACTATTTTAATGCAAAACCGGACTGAAAATAAAATATTGTAACTCGTAAACCGAGTACAACAAAATTAAAATATTAATCGTTTCCTAATCTCAAAGACCGATTTTCTGAGAAGCTGATATCATTTTACAGGAGAAATCAATAATTGCTACTCGGCAAGTGAAAAATATTTAAATAATTTTTATATTATACTATAAATATACAGTATTATACTATAAATTATATTATACTAATATTTATTTATATAGTATATATAATTAAATAAATAGTATAGTATAATATAAATATTTTTAATTAAATATTTAACTAGTTTACAGGAGAAAACGATCTTATTTGCCAACCCAATAACAATTAAAAGTGCAGAGTGAAGCATTTCAATTTCCACGTCGTTAACTTCCAGCACATTCGTCGCGAAATCTTGGCAATTTCTTTTTCGGCGAGAGCGTGCTTAAGACTTTAAGGCGACTCTAATTTTTTGAAAATGAAACCACATATCTTTCCAGCTGTACAGTCTTCTCTTAGACGGGTTCATTGCCTCAGGACTGTATCGGACAGGTCACGCGATCGAGATAGGGTCCATCTAAACGAAAAACATTTCGGAAATTATTACCTTTACTCCAGAGCGAAAGCGAAAATTGTAAGGTAATTTATTAAGATGCCAAATAACTTACGCCCAAAATCATAACATGTAGGAAATGTAATAATGAGGATGAAACACCGGTGTTAGGAACCAACTTCTTTATTATTCAAGCTAACACGTCCGATGCTGGCTACGATCGCACAAAGAATGCCCTCGAAGACCGCCGCGCATCGGCAGGAGCGGGCCACTCGTCATGTGCCGCCTTTAGGCGATAAGGTTTTCGTAAACCTCTTCGCCGTCTCTAGAAACCGATCAGGTTTCTATAGACTCCGCCGACACCGTCTCTCATAATCTGCCGACAGTCTCCTACAAACATAATCATTTCAAAATTAGTTCTGGTCTACATATACATTGACTATCTTGGGACAAGCAGTTCACTTATGACAACATCTTGAAAAATAATTTAAATATTCTTTTATGTAATTTTTAACAACACAGTCGGAACATTATTCCTATTAAAACGATACCAAACACGGCACCATTTAGAACAAATTTACTTATTTAATCCACCATGCAGTAGAACCTCGATTATCCGAACGAAATCTGAATTTCCCATTGTGCCAAAACGTGTTTGTTTTATATGTAAAATTTTAGCTACATGTCTGCACTCATTTCGATCAGAAAAATGCCAGGAATATAGAATCAAGTATAAAAATCCAGAATTTCATTTTATTGGACTGTTATACATTTATGACAACAATGAGCAAGTGTAATTTAAAGCAGCGGACAGATTAAAAGAATTTAAATGTGTTGGTTTCAGCTGGTTAAAATCGTTAAAGAAAGCATGAGACTCCTTTGAACAATTTATAAACAATTTTTATTTTGAATGCAGATCTGCAGTCTACTAATTACACAGTCTGAATTACCTTGCGATATTTGCTGTTTCCGAGCCACGGAAGTTTTGTGTACATTCATAAAAAAGATCCGAGTTTTAAAAGTGGCTGTGATTGTCTCATGAAATGTGCTGAGACATAAAGGAACCTGCATAATCATTTCCAACGGGAGCAACCTTATAATTTCAACAATTGCAAACTAAAAAATCTGAAGCCGGTGGTTTGGCAGGTTCAGTGTTAAAGAACGAGAGACGAATGAGGAAGTAGCAACGATCGCCGACGAAAGAAACCAGTGAGTTCGTCTGTGAGAAAAGGGTTCGGGGCCGTTTATGGTCGGTGCGAGCGCATCGACGCCTCGGCACCTTGACTCGTTTGCTCGGTACGTGGCAATCGACTCTCGTGTGAAATAGTCGGGGGTAATAAGACGAGGGAACGCCACCTGTTTCCAAGTGTTATGAAACCTCCGGCCAGTTGCCCCGCCCCCGCCTCACAACGACATCACGCCATGTAGATACACATTGTACCCTGTCCGCACACTTACATCCCCCAAGCTGAGTTGCTCGGCTAACACCGCGTTATTCCCATCAAGCCCCATTATCGCCAAGGTTACTCCCCGCGAATCCGCAAGATTTTGTCGCCAAACAGTCCAGATGACGCGCGCCCTGCCTTTTGCCAATGCGACTTCCTTCCTCTCGGACACCGCAATTTTTCGCAATTCTTTTCTTTTTTTTTTGCAATTTTTACCGCAGCTCAAAATCGTCGGTAGAGGAGGACACAGATCATTATGGCGGACCCGAGGGCTTTCAGATTGTTACAACCTGGTCGATCGTTCGTTGACTCCTTCGGCGCACGTCACCTCGTGAAACCGAACCCTCCCACATGGCTTTTTATTAAATATAACCTCTTCGATTCTCTTAATTAATCGTTGCTAATTAATCCTTGCATTAATTCTTGATTGGCGCACTGAGGGCCGAGATGCAGACAAAATTTAAATTTAAATTAGAAATGGTGCAGATTTATAGATTTTCATGTGCTTCATTTGAATTGAATTTTTTTTAACATTAGTTTTATTTATTATTACTTCATTTGACCTGTTTTTTTTTATTTCTCCTATAAATTATTACATATTTGGTATGTAATCCAGTAGATTTGTACCCGGAGAACCTGCAGATCAATGGTTCAGGAATATGGTTGCTGAAAAATGAGCATTTTTTAGTATCTTTGACAGGTAAGGGCGCTGATATATTAGTTTGTAGTAGCGATCGCGCGCCTCTTACGGTATCGAACATCACTACAAACCAATATGGCGGCGCGCTTACCTTTCAAAAACAATGCGAATTGCTCAATTTTAAGCAAGCATAACTTCTGAACCATTGACCCTATAGGATCGAAACTTCGATCTGCAGGTTCCCCGGGTACAAATCTACTGGATTACAAATTACCAAATACATCGTAATTTATAGGAGAAAGGAAAAGTTTTGAGTCCGGTAAAGAAAAGAGCAGCCGATCTAGCGACTTTGCTTCACGGATGGATAAATTATCTTCTGCTTCCAATAGCTGAAGCACTTCTTCGGCCAATTCTGTCACTGGTTTTCGTGGTATGTGTTGATGTGAAATTACTGGAACGTTGTCAACAGTCTGTGGAGAGCATCGGAACCATAAGAACGGCCGTCCCTCGTTATAAGATTATCGATCGAACCGCACTGAGAATAATCGCGCGTTTATTTCTATCACGATGCACTCGTCGATGGCCGCTCAGGGCCGCGATTTCAACCGTAGAAATTGTGGAGGCTACACCGGAAACAGATCCCCGGTTTCCCGTGCTGGCGTCCCGCCAACAACCCCATGAACTTTTAGAAATTTTAGTGCTCGCGTCATGAATCTTTGATCGTGTTCCGACTGAACGAACCTGGGGAAACAGAGAATCCGTTTAATTCTCGGGTCGCGCGATTGTCTTCCGAGAAATATCAAGGATCGTTGCGAACGTGGACCAGTTGGCTGACCACACGGTGGTCAGGATCAAAGAATTTAGTGACACCTCGCTGAAAGATCTGCTTTCTCGCATCGATAACTAATTTTTACAGGGTGAGCCACCTAACTTGATCACCTCGAATAACGTCTAAACCAATTAATTATATATTTATTGTGTTTATTGTGTCCACTTTGCTTTTTTAAAAATGTAACCGTATATTCTTCCAATCGATTAACCCATTCATGTGAGAAAATGATTAGTTCAGCAGATATTTTAATTTCAGAGTGTTGCCAAGTTCTTAAATTCTTTACATTTTCTTACTGTCTTAAATTGCACCACTGCATCTGTGTCACAAATAAATAAAGTCTACAGTCTAATATAATAACATTGCTAGTATACTCTCAATTAAATTTTTCAAAAATAATCTGCGATAGCGATAGATTGCATGAGGATCTGCTAAATAAATTATAAGAAAAAGAAGTGTATTTTCCCTTTTAATAATTATAATAAATCGAAAACAACATAATAATGTTCTCAAATTACTTTAATGGCTTCACAACTTTTTGTTAGCACGGAACACCATTTCTAAAATTGATCTCACTGGATCGCCGAATGAAATTTTCAAGCTATTTTTCTTCCGTCGGTTATGCTCGCGAGACGTTAAGTGGATTAGCTTATTTTCAACGCGAGGGTGTTTAATAGCCAGTCTTTTTTCATGCTACGACCACTCTCTTTGAACATGAAAGAGAGCCTTTATCTTTCTATCTCTCCCTCTTCGCGAAACGCCCAGAAAAGTTAATCGAAAGCTTGTCTTATAATCTCGTGACTTCATTTAAAGTATTTATTTCTTTGGAATTGCGCGATCGATCAATATGTCAATACCATAACAGCTCTCCTCTCCACTTTCCTGGAAGTTCGATAATTTAAACCCTTTACCGTGCCCATACTCGCTTTCAACTTTGATAAATGATACTTCGCCCGAGCACGTCACTTTGTTCATACGTTACATCTATCTCGCATAATGTAATTCAGTCTTAATTGATGTTTATCGCGCCCTTTACGCCGGGCCGGCTGCGAGCCGGGGCTAAATCGAACAATTAACTTCCTAAATAAATAAAACCGACTACGAGAATAACAAGGGAGACGGTGGCGTGATTGTTGCTAGCTGTGGAAGTGAACTCTGAACAATGTTAAATTCGATTAACAATGTTAAAGTACGATCAATATTTTGTTGGAAAACAGAGCAGAATTTTTATTGTTGTTTAAATTTTATATTATCAGGATTGTCTACGAACCAGTCACAACGCCTATCATATGGTGGCGTCTCGTACATAAAGTCTAAAATGTTGTGTTTAGTAATTGGCAAGGAACCATATTACGTAATAAAATAGGTACTTACTTTATTCTTTTTTTTTGCGCTTGTAAAATTAATCTGTAAGACACGAATAACTTGAACCGATTCTCTCCCTCCCTTCTCCTTCAAAAGGCAGAGTTGGACATTAATCGATTAAAATTTTAATCAAGATTGATTGATTAATGTGTACGATGAAAAAAAGGAATCATTGAAAAATCGACGATAGACTCAATCGATTGACGAAGTTAATCGTCAATCGTTAATTAAAAATAGAATTCAATCTGTCACTATGGTGCATGAGTGACAGTGTCACGTGACTAATTCGGTGCTGTCAGAGAGGGGGTAACTCTTTCTCCTCAATTCGAGTCAATCACCCTCCCCATTAAGAAGATACGACAAACGTGATGTTTCTTTTACCGTTTAGTCTATTAGAATGGTAACGTAATTGACTGAAGTGACAAGATGCCTTTTGGTACACGCTTTTTTTAAACATAATTCCTGATTTTGATTTAAATAGATGGAATTTAGTATCAGAAAAGTGATACTATTATTATCCGAAAATTCTGTTACCAGAACACTTTTGTTTTCCTATTAGAGATGGTATAAGGTGGCCTCTACTGTACAGTGTTTTAAGCGATACATTTGGCCGATCCGATTGTTGATACAGTCGACGATGCTTTTACAATCGCCCGGAAAGTTCCACACGCGAATTCCTGTATCCGACGACGCCTTTGATCACGGTACCATGAAAATGGACGGATAAATGGTACCTATGTGCCCGCGGAAATTAGTTAAATTTAATTACCGTGATGTAAATTGCCTTAGCGCAACAAACGCCGATTCGAGTAGAATAAGTATACAATGTACAATATAGAATGTGCAATACAAAAATTCCGAATCTATGTATAATGCAACATATACAATGCGAAAACAATATGAAAGTTGCACTACACAATATAGAATCTACAATGTACATTAGGTTGGCAACTAAGTTCGCGACCCTCCACATTTTCTCAAACAAAGTCGTTTATACAATTTTTTTAAGCACGAGTATTTTATACCAAATTAATCGCAAAATTCAGACCTTCCCATGATATGTAGTTCAAAAGGAATGGTCATCGATTGATGTTATAATGATACAATAAAAGAACTACGAAACAAAAGGTCGCGAATTTAGTTGCCACCCTAATAGAAAATGAAAGGTGCATTGTGAATACAGTGGACCCAAAAAGTACTCACGTACTACATTCGCATTTCTCGAAAAATTGTCGATGTTTAAATTGTGATAATTTCGTAGAAACAAATAGTACAACAATAAGCCTGGGCTCATTTTAAAGCTTGAAGCCTCTGCTTTGGCAAAGCAGTGTTCCTTTTCCTTTGAGATATTTTTCCACAATGTACCAGCTGGGAAACTGAAGACGTTTTTCTTTAAAAAATGCTACAAATTCAAGCGTCTCCAAAAACTCTCAAAAATGTTTGTTGTAAATGAAACTGCCACAGATTTGAAGATTGAAGCCTCCTCTTTACAACCACTCCTCAAGAATTGATCTACGATCGCTTTTCACTGTTTTATAGAACCTAAAACGGGGAACCAGTTCTGTCGTGTTAAGCCATCGTGGTGTAGCTTATACTATTGTAAAGTGGGCGGCATATGGCACACCTCTCATTCGAAGCTCGATGAAACGACTAAAAAAATCGTGTCATTGACAAGAGGAAGCTTCAATCTTTAAATCTATTGTGGTTTTAGTAACGAAAAAAATTTTTCGAAGTTATCCCAGACGTTTAAATGTATAAAATTATCGAAAAGAAACACGTATTCCAAAATTTTTGGCCTGCTGTCATGAAAAAATCCTAAAATAAAATGAACGATGGATTAAGAAATTAGGGGCTTACAGCTTTAAAATGAGTCGAAATTTATTGTCGTATGATCATTTTTTACGAAATTATTACGGTTTAAATTTTAAATATTGGCAATTTTTCGAGGATCGGGTATTTAGGATTGAAATACTTCATGGATCCACTGTAGAAGGTACCTTACCGTTTCGTCTGTTTCCACGGAATCGGCGAGAGCTTCTTTTGTAGAATGACTCTTGTTTATCTCGGAAACGGATCATCGTTCTCGCGGATATTTCCGATAGGAACGTATGGAACACTGCGATCCGTTTCGATTTCGTTGCTCCATTAGCTTGACACTCCTAACAAATCAAATATCCTTGCAGCACTCCTTTCTATTCGAATATCCCACGCTGCACCGCGATATACGATATATCATACATGTATGCGACACGAGCTATTAGAATCACGTAGCTGTTTTTCCGTTCGGCCGATTTCTTATGGTTTATATATGTTTTTGTTCCAGGGGGCCCGCGAACATTTTCTGCTAGGCCTTACCGAGGAGGTTGGTTCGTTTGTTCGATCGTTGATGGTTTGCAATTAGGATTAGTCCATAGATCTTTTCTCTAATCTCTTCCTTGATCTTCTATCACCTATGCATTTTCGCTTTACACTTTCGATATTTATACATATGTCATTTCGGATTTGTTGTCTCTGTGTACCCTTTACTATGAATGTTATTATATATATATATCTATACATCCTCTAGTTTTCCAACTTTTAGTCTACTTTTGTCTTGATAATCTAATTACGGTAGTGTCTTGATATTTTTGAAAAATTCGAGATGTTGATTACACTGTCCAACAGCCAAAAAGTATTTCGATTCCCACTATACGATTCTTATAGAGTTTTTCGCGCTGATTCCAAATCTGTCCTTAATTTTTCTCCCAGACGTACAATTTTTGAGAAAATTGAGTTTAAAAAAAGACATGTTTTTCAACTTTGAACAAATATTGTGATGTTATTATAAAAGATATTGAATTGTTCTTTACAGCAAAAGATTCTGTAGACTCTTTTCTGTCAGAATCTTTTGCTGTAAAGAACAATTCAATATCTTTTATAATAACATCACAATATTTGTTCAAAGTTGAAAAACATGTCTTTTTTTAAAACTCAATTTTCTCAAAAACTGTACGTCTGGGAGAAAAATTAAGGACAGATTTGGAATCAGCGCGAAAAACTCTACAATAAGAATCGCATAGTGGGAATCGAAATACAAAAAAAAAGTTGAAATTTGTTGGACCGTGTTATAAGTATGATTGTTTTTATTAATTATTTGTTAATGACACCCTCGCCAGTATGTTCGTGACATTTTTCTGATTAAAATGATACCCAGCACGACACAGTTCGGTTCGTATTTGCGTGTTTATCTCAGGATACAGTAGAATCTTGATTATCCGAATTAATCACCGGGAACATTTGCTAAATTAAAATTTTACCAGTTTACACATTGAATATTTTGGTATATACTCGCTTCAGATTTTTATATGATCGCTTCAAACTTAAGTCGGAGTGGATAATGGAAAATTCAGTTATCATCGGTTTGGATAATCGAGGTTCTACTGAATCGTGGATTAAACATGTAAATATGTATGATGCAAATCGTACCGTGTTTGGGCTTATTTTAAACAGAAGAATGTCACTAATACGCTGGTAATGGCTCGTAAAGAAATGATCAAAAATAAAACAGTTTTGTCATCCATTAGTAGACAGCGGATTTTATGCATTTATGACAAAAATGAGTTGGTGTAATTTACAACAGTAAATACATTAGACGAATTTAAAAAAAATACTGTTACATTATTTCCAACCCATTGAACGTATTACGAGAGAAAATAAATTTCTATGTCACTCCAGTTGGTTGTAAATCGTGTAGAAAATTTTTATTTTGTATAACGATCCGCTGTCTATTAATTAGCATTGCCTTTTCAATATG
Organism: Lasioglossum baleicum; assembly: GCF_051020765.1. NCBI lineage: Eukaryota > Metazoa > Arthropoda > Insecta > Hymenoptera > Halictidae > Lasioglossum > Lasioglossum baleicum. The sequence goes on along the minus strand of NC_134946.1, from coordinate 9,075,513 downwards.
TCTGACATGCTTTCGAACTCCTCGAACGTTACCAAACATCGTGTACATCTTTGTCACGTATATCGAGACATTACTGTACAATTTGAAATAGTATTAATTAATCGCTGATTTTCTTGATTGAGGCGATCCAAGATCTATTAACAGAGTAGAATATATGATTAAATCTTTGTCGATGGTCTCTTACAAGAAAATCGGCGAACAAGATACACAGTGGACCACATAAACGTTTGTACACAAATTACTATTTTTTAATTGCACATACTTTCTTCCTTATTTATTCAGAATTGCATCGAGTTTTGCTAGCCATTACTGGGTTCTGTATTGTATGTACTATATGTATACATATTTCTCACACTAAAACTAGTCTGTACACTTTTATACAATGTATACAGAGTGAGTCAGCTAACGTTGCCACCTGAAATATCTTTGTTGTTTTTAGAGATACGTTAAATGTCTGAAGGACGAAGTTGAATGGTAACATGGGGCTCATATAAGATACCAAAAAATTTTTGTTTTTATGTAATTTTTTTTAGAGATATGAAGGTCACCTTCATTTTTTAAATGGAATGTCCTATTTTTTATACCATAGATCGGTAGAGGATCAAATTCTGAATATAAAAATGTTGACGTCCATATGTCCAAAATCTAATAGTTAGCGAGATATTATCTAAACAATTTTCTTTCTTCTTTGGATAATATCTCGTTAACTATTAGATGTAGGACATATGAAGGTCAACACTTTTGTACTCAGAATTTGATACTCTATCAATCTATGATATAAAAAATAGGACATTCTATTTTTAAAAAATGAAGGTGAACTTCATATCTCTAAAAAAAATTACATATAAACAAAAATTGTTTTGGTATCGTATGGGCCCCATTTTACCATTCAACTTTGTTCTTCAGATATTTGACGTATCTTTAAAAGCAACAAAGATATTTAGAAGGCAACGTTAGGTGACTCACCCTGTATATTCTCTACATATACTTTATGTTCAATTTGACTTCCTCATAAGTGGTATTTGATAATGTTAGACATGTAAGACGTTAACTATTTATGTATCAAATTTAATGAAACAACGAAAGCTATATGTTCCTAATTGATTCAATTTCATTGAAAGGTCATTTACCTTTTCCATGTATTTTACAGGAATGGTGGTTAAACCATTGAATGACATAAGCAAGGTATTCTTAAATTACACAATTCTCTCAAAACCAAACGCTGCTAAAACTCCAATAAAGTCAAATGGAATAAAGGTTATCCTTCTGTGTGCTACTAGGTGTGTAATACCATCTAGAATGAACACAATGGCGAAGCTTATGTTTCGAGCATTGAATTTTGTTGTGAAGATCCCCAGGATGAACCTGGTGTTCGGTGAGAAAATAATCCATGGAAAATTTGAAATTGTTCGGACAACGGGAAGTTGTACCAGATTGAATTTGGAAATTGTTTATTCTGTAATTCGTTTTTCTCGATTGCTCTATGCTGTTACTATGCAATTTTGTAACATTTTTTTTTTAACCGCAAGTTCGCTTTGAAAAAAAAAACAATTATCGACAATTGATTTTCAAAAATACGAATTTCTCTATGGGATTATATCTGTCTGATTCAATTATGCAACTTTTATGCGAGGAATTTCTTTATTATATGCACACATCACAATAACTCCGTTTCTCTGTTCATTTGGATCACAGGTAAACATTCTGCTTTATTCATAGTTTGAAAAAACTTCTTAGAAGAAAGTTATACTATCATAATAACAGTGGAAAGAATTACCTCTCATTTTTTAACAAGGTTTCAAGATTGTTGGTATTTTTTTATTGAGGTCTCATATTTTTTTCTAGCTTATTGTAGAGCATAACCATTCTTTAATGATATCAACAATATGGTTATTATAGTCGTCGGATTTGTATTGTTTTATGCTCTACAATAATATAAAAAGTAAACATGTGGTTTCATTTTAAATAATATTAGTAACCTTGATATATCGTTAAAAAGTGACCTTCAAAAGAAATTCTTAGTATAATTCTGTTCGCAGATGTTTTTAAGTAAATAAGGCAAATAATTTGTTGATCCCATTTATCTCAGACCACATTGTTATAAAATAGCAAATTCAAGAATGCATAAAACAGGTAAATATAGTAACAATGTTTGGAATTGGCAGAAACAAGTTACAAAAATAAGGAATTATCAAACGTAACACGACTTCCCATCATCCAAACACTTTCAAATTTTCCAGACCATTTTCTCACCTGAAAATATATTTAAAAATTGATTTCCACCAATCGCAAGCTTCACCCTAATAAACCCACAGTACTTGTATACAAGCCTGCAGGAAACACGTGTCAGATTTTTCATTGAATGGAATCGAATCGAATCGAAACGCTGAAGCATCGTTTAATTGGCAGTCGACCGGTTCCGATTTAATGCTCGCCGGCTCCAGAGGTTCTTTATGCCGGGAATTTACACTGGCGTTCACCACTCGGCATAGAAAATTTCCTCGTGCCGTATGCATAACAAAGCGCTGTAAGATGCTGCAGCTGTCTCGCGATCGATCCTCTTTGTACTCGTTTGCTGCTTTATGAATTACAAATCGCAATTAATTCAACCAAAGTAGGTAAACATCCTATCGAGAGACTCTCCTGCTAATTCACCGCGGCAATTTCGAAAAATCACGCTCCGCTAGAGCACGTGAAACTTTTACCACGACTTTTTCGTTTAAAACTTTTAATTTGTTAACGAAAGATACCTCACGTTTGTGGCTTTCGAAATTCTCCGCGATTCCAAGTACAACGTGGACTCGAAAGATCAAAAAATTGCTCGAACAAAAATTACTCAATAATTATACGATGAAAGAATGGCAATAAACAAAATTGATAAGGAACTTTTATTTAATAAAAACTGCAGACTACTTTAACATTTTAAATAAATTGTAGTATTTTTCTAATTAGTTGATCATACCCTCTTTAAAAAAAAATATTAGGGTTGTTGAATCGAAAATGTTAATTTATTTTCGAATACTTTTTTTAAAGAGCATACGAACCAAGAACTGTGGCCGGTTTTAAAACATTAATTTCGTCATTAATATGCGATTCAAAATTTTTTAGATCTCTCAAATTTTGGACTTTTATCCGCTGGATCGAGCACTGTGCATTGTTGAGAATCTTTCGAGTGCACAAGCGCTTTTTCATTTTCCAGTCCAGTGTTTCACGCTTCTGTTCTCCGCAGTTACATTGTATTGCCAAACACTACTGTTTTGATATTATTTCTTCTCTCGCACGGTGGTTCCGCGTACTGCGGAAACTTCATCTGGATATGTATCTAGCAAACAGAGAGGAGAATTCCAAGTAAAAAACAGATGGAAGGTAAGTTGCTATTATTTTTACAAACGCGAGTATACTGTGGATGAACAAATTCGAGAGTACCGAAGCAAAAACACGTTCAGCTGGCAGACACATCCAATCAAACGGACGCGTTTCCTTTATCGCGTGACGCGTTAAAACTTTGCTAAATTGTTGCCAACCGGGCTTTGACCTCAAAAAAACTCGCATTAGCATTAGCTGATTAATGTCCATGCGTGACCATCACATGCTCTCTACCTTTTTTCCGCTGTGTCTGACAATTATGCAACGGGTAACGTGGTGAAACAAAGTTGCTTTATTTTCGAATTGATCTCTGGACTGCGGGTTTTCATTTTCATCACATTATACGGAATACTTATACTTATTACTAGACTGCGGACCTTTATTTATTTATGGCTTATACAAATTTCCAAAAAATGATGGAGTATTAGATTCGTCAGAATTTAGTACGATTTTTATATATTTTGTATCTACACATGCTATTACCAATGAAAATAGGATTTTATTTGGTTCCACTTTCTTATAATCAAAAGTGACTAATGTGTATGGTATTAGAAAAATAACAAGATTAAATTCATTTATATTTTGTGCGATTTTTACTATAATATACACTGGAGTCAAAAAATGTATTCGATCAATTCCCATGAAAACACCTTCACAATCTCAATGATTGTCAAATAAAAAATATGTGTGGGTTTACTGTATTCACCATGCACCTTTCATTTTCTACATTGTACATTGTAGATTCTATATTGTGTAATGCGACTTTTTCAAATTTGTTTCGCAGTGTATACACCGATGGAATTAATTCTAGACACTTTGAATAAAAATATTCTTTATTTCATATTTGTGCTGAAAATGTATATGCTGCTATGCTAAATTAATACCGTAATATTTTTATTGTAATCTATAATGTTTATACTTAATATTTTCACATGATATGGTTTGTGAATGTTTTCAAATTTTAATTTTAAAAATCTAAAAGGTTTTTGCGCCTGGCAACGCGAAACGTCGCATGATGTGAAATGATTGTTGTAACAACCAATCAGGAAGGCGTTGACGGTCTTTACAGACAGTTTCATCATCGTTTTAGTCAAGCATTGTGTTCTCAGAAGCGAGGACCTTAGACAAGTTTTTAAAAGTGTGAATAACGGCTTCGAATACCTCGAAACGTGTTGAAATTATAATATTTATTGTATATTAAAAGTATAACTGTAAGTGGTCTTTCCACTGATTTTTTTATATAAACGACGCCCTAAAATTAGAAAACAATGATTAGAATATAAAATATAAATGATTATATATTATCATTTTATTATTACATATTAAATAATTTGAATAAATGGATTCAAGCAAAAATTTAAAAGTGTCCAGAATTAATTCCACTAGTGTATGTTGCAATATAGATTCTAAATTTTGTATTGCACCTTCTAAATTGTATATTCTACGTTTTATATTGTACATTTCGTGGTAGTGGGAAGAAATTTCCCTCTGTCTCGTCCCTTTACGAATTTCTCAACTGTTTTTCGAAAACAATCTAGTCCAATAAAATAACAAAACCGTCTTTCAATCCTGGAAAAATTATTTATCGTACACAACATTCATTCAAAGCGCTACGAAGGCTGCCTAATTCGCAAAGTTTCGTATTGTCTCGCGTCACGAAAGTTCCGACCGCGAAAAAATGAGTCCGCAGGATGATTTCAAAATGATTTCCCGAAATAATTGTTCCTTGCATACTTTATTATCCCGCACGCATAAAGTCCCGCGAGAACTGGAATTTTCGTCGCGGCCATCTCGGTGAAATATTCGAAGCAAAGGTAAACGAGATTACAGGGTTAGCTGGAAAGGATTGCATGAAAAATTCCCCGCAGGATAATCCGGCGTGTTTGTCGTTTATGTTCTCGTTCCTGGGTTTCTTCTCAACGTTGACAACGAAGACGCGGGGACGAGACAACGTCTGACGACTGCGAGATTGCAGAACCTGTTCGCGAAATTAAGGGCACGCGCGCGCAGGCAAGCACGCGTCCATTTATTCCGCGACCACATGAGGCACCCATGGAAAATTCAGCAACCCGCTGACAAACGCCAGGCCAATGCCCCGACAATTTCAGAAACTTGCGGAATTAGTTACCCGCAACCGAATTACGAACTTCTTTCGAATTATCCCCGCTGTTTCCCGATCGCCAATTTTCCTGATTGGAAACCGATCGAATCAAAGAAGGTCTTTCAAGATAATCGATTTTAGTTTTGTTTTAACAAATTGTCGTGAACGTACAAACTTGCAGGTAGAAATTTGACGGGGTTGTAGTTGAAGAGAAAATTAAATGGAGATAGGTAACAATCATGAAGTTTCATGCAATTAGGACGAGAAAGAAATGAGTCGAATGAGAAAAGAAAATCTTAATGGAATGTTGATCAGGGAGAAAAAATAACAGTTATTCTAAAATTTTCTACGCTAAACATCATTAATAATAGGGTTGATTATTATTGAAAAAGGTAATGTACATAAAATATAAAGAAAAAAATTCGAAGAACAAAATGATTAAAAATTACCGATTTTTTTATACTTTTCGGTTACAAATAACAGTTATTAGTATTCAAAAAATTGGATACTCCTCGATAACTGTTATCGATGAAGAAAAACTGTTTCTATTGCTCAAAGCAGTTATCGATGAGAGAAGTTCATTTCGATCGTTCATAACTGTTATCGATGATCAAGTTTCTTTTCACGTGTTCATCATAATTATTGATGAGAAAATTCATTTTGGTTGCTTATTTAATTATTGAGTTGTCTACTCTTTTTATTAAATAAACGTAAAATGCCACAAACAATTATTCCAAGCTCGAGGTACGGTTTTAGTACTGAATTAGGTTTTTCCTAAAAAATTGTCGAGCTAGATCAGAGTTAATTAAGGCTCGGCCGGGGCCCGGATAAACGGATCCGTGACCTCTCCTGCAGGATGAATAAGGGATGCGGCTCTCCGCATCATTTTTTAAATAACATCCATAATAAAGGAGTTACGCGACATGTAAAGCTAGAGTAACTTTCAACCGAGCATTGTAGCACAAGTATACTCGGGTGAAAGTTCTCCACCGACAATTCCCTTCCATAGAGAATTTTCCTTCAAACAAATTACTGTAACTTTGCCGTACAAACGGAAAGTTTGCAAAAGTACTTCCAATATTTCCTTTCACAAGCGGCGGAACGTTTTAATATTTTTCTCTTTCTTCTTTTTCGTTGCGAAGGAGTCGCATAAAAAAAGATAGTTGAACAGAAAGCCTCTGTCTGTGAAAGTTTCGCTTACAAACGCTGGTCCGTGTTTCAAAAAGCTTTCGGTGACCAAATTAATCCGGAATCATTTCCAAAAACATTCCCCGCGAATGTACAAGAGGTACAAACCGCTCTACTGCCGACGCTTTGTGCAAAATAAAAATTTTTTGCGTAAGATATTTTTCGCTTAATCATTTCAATACGTTATTATTGATACAATATTGTCACTCTGTTTTGTGCCTCGTCTACTCATCTTCGTTATCAAAGAATTCCTACAATGTACAATATAAAATGTATAATTTTCAACGTACAATATAAAATGTATGATTCTCATTGTACAATATAAAATGTATAATTCTCACTGTACAATGTAAAATGTATGATTCTCATGGCTTCAAAACTTATAGATCGCTTCTGATAAAATTTGTATACGTCGTTTAAGCAAGTACTACATTTTTAACAATATATAAATAACGCATTATCTATTTGTAGACATTTCGACATTTTTGCGATCGAGCATATTAAAAGATATTTCACCGTGACAGAACGATATGTTTCATAATACATTACAACATAGCATTGCAGAATTTTGTTGCAAACGAATCCTTTGGTCGCTTAAATAACTTACACCACGTTCGAAATGAATATCACACATCCTGGGGAGCGAAAAATTTCAAAATGTCAGTTGCGCTAATTCCATGCGTTTCATTTAGGAACAGTGCTGAAAACTGTGTATCTTTGTGCAACTGTACGAGTAACTTTGTTGAGAGCGTATCTTCCTAAAATTTTAACAATTTGTTTAATTCGTTTCGTTTATCCAAGTGTGCTAAATAATTTGTACGCCATTGTACAATTTTCGATAAAATTGACCATACTATTCTCGAAATTAATAACGCATTTCAATAAATGAAAAATTTCAGGTTCGCTAATTTAATTCATTTTATTCGCGAAAGAAAAAAGAAATCGATTTGTATTCGTAATTCAGCGCGGTGCCGTGTCCGATTCGATTATAAATTTACGAGCGGAGCGCGTTTCGGCGAATTTCATTTCGGGAATGGGGAATTTTAATTGTTTGCAAAACTAGCTGGAAAAGTGGAGGATTACAGAATGGCGAAATTTCGTGTACAGCGAATACAAATTCGGCGAAAGAACGTAGGCTAATTTGTTAAGTGGGCGTATTCACGGGTAGCGAAATTAATTTACGAAATATTCGAAAGCCGATGGTTTCGATTTAATTGGTCCGAGACGAATCGCGAAGGAGACAGGATATTTTTGAAAAGTCGAATGACGAATCGCCTCACGAAGCAAATCTCGATGAGAAGGACGGCAACGATGACGACGACAAGATTGTCGCTCGACTGACGCCTCAAGTACCAAGTCTCGTTGCCTGGGGCGGCAAACATTCACGACATTCTCGACATCCATTGTCGGCACCGCCGACGACGACGTCCGGCGATGTGCACTCGACGACGCTCCTCACGTTTCTGATCGTCGTTCTTCCAGGACAACCACTCCGCAGTAAAATTTCTGCGCGAGTGGAAATCAAACGAGACGCCGTTTCGGGCTGGAAATTCAAATGCTGTCCATTCTACAGAAAAAAAACTATGAATACACCCGAACGTCACGTTTAAATTTGCCTTTCCTAGCCTCAAAAAATATCTCCCTTCTATACCTAAAATCACAAACTACCCGACTGATTACAAAACGACCCATTTTAGATTTTTTATTTTACGCCGGAGCAGATTCCGCGAAAAATCATAAATACGCGTGAACGTCACCATTAAAACTTTACCGACAAAAGTATCGTCCATTTCTATTTAATGGAACTTTTACCAATATATTCGGGACGTTCTCCTGATTAAAACGAGACCAAACACGACACAATTCGGATCCAATACACTCGTTTAATCCACAATACAGTAGAACCTCGATTGTTCTCAAATTGCTTGATTGGTTACTTAAACTAATCGCCTAATTACTAGATTAAATCTTTATTGATTCGTAAGGTAAATTGTGTTGGATCACGTTAGGTTAAACTGTTTATACAGGGTGTCCCAAAAATGTTGTACTTCCTTGAAAGGGATTCCCGAGGTCATGGGAAGTAACTTTTTTCTTTGCGAAAATGTTCTCCGCAGCTTCGTTAAGGAGTTATTAAGGAAAAACATGGACCAATCAGAGCGCGACTAATGCAGACGGATCCCCGCTCGACGACACGCCCCGCTGAGCGTAGTCATACTCTGATTGGTCCGCATGTTTAATAACGCATCAAAGGCAAATGTTACTACAAATGATCCGAAGAATCACCCCTTTTTCATGGAAGATATGATTGGTTCGGATAATCGAGGTCCTACTGTATCATGGATTAAACAAGCAAATGTGATTAGAATTGCATCGTGTTTGATCTCATTTTAATCAGGGAAACGTCACGAATACGTTACCAACAGATTTATAAAGCAATAATCAGGTACCCAGAATTTCAGTTTTATATTTCAGGTTTAGGGATCAGGGGTCACTTGTAAATGATATCGTTGATATGTGCACCATTTACACCTTCCATGATGTATATGTATGACAAAAAAAAATAAATATTCACGGTAGTTACACTTCCATTTCAAATTTGATTGTTTCAACGTAAAACTCGGAAATTGGCTCTGACTATTTGATCGTTCATAGTACATGTAAAAATAGACGAGCGGTCTTTAAAACCTCGAGCAATGGTTTCGATATAAAAATATTGTTCACACCATACCCATTCAGTGATGTTACTCAAATTGTATACACATTGTTATTTGTATCGTCACAATTAAAGAGGGTATTGAAATACATTTTTTGCGATCCTCTTTCAATGCAATGAACGTTTTACAACTTCTACGAACATTATCCGAGACACTTCCAATTTTGCATACATAATCTTCATACTTGTACGTACGGCTAACATGTACATTTTTACTGTTTACTCTTTTAATAGCAAGCGTTCGAACACTTTCGTGAACTATGTATATTGTTCTCAGAAATACACTTTCCATGGAAAGTGTGTTGATTAACCTCACAATTTGTTGTTTCGGGCTTGTTGTCGTTGTAAACAACCCGCTTTATGTTTTCGTTCCTCAGAATGCTTTGTCAGTGCCTCTTCAAGTGGTACAGACAGTTGTCACTCGTCCTTATCGCGAATCGCAAGTGTTTATTGTTTAAACGTTATTTAGTGGTGCTCGCTACTATATGTCGTATTTGACTTTAATTTGTTCAACGTGTAGTTTTCCAATCTTATTCTCCATATCATATAGCATAACTTATTTATATATTTGTGCATTTTCAAATATTCTGACTGAAACGCTTAGTAAACATTATTTCGTTATTTCAGTTGACATAAGTTGATTACACTATTTGTTATTACACAGTGTACCGAAGTGTATAAACCGTACATGTTGGAAAATAAAAACATACAGTCAGGAACAAAATTGATCCAATGGAACCGACTTTTTATAAAATGATTTACATAATAATTAGTTGATCACATCATTTATATGATAATAATATGCAATAATCAATAAATTACAATAAACTGTTTAGTTTGATCATATACCGTTGACAGTTTGAATAAATAAATTCTTATTACTACATCGTTTTATTAAGTAATGTAATAATAATGTAAAGTAATGTAAAAATGTTGAGCGATTTTCTGAGTAAATCCAGTGTTAAAAACTGGTTTAACTAGCTGTATGTATATGGAAATTAAACAAAGAAACGTGCGAGTCACGCTATGTTAATCAAGACCGCAGAATTAGAATAAACGCGTAACAATCGAACAAGATTCGCTTTTTCTGTCGATGAATTATGCAGTTTTACTATTCGCGAGCCGCGTACGTCTCAGCTCATAAAACCAAGTCGGCTTATAAGCGTAAGCCGCGTTAATCCAATCTGCCAGTCGTAATTTAATGGCGCTTAATATGCGTCAGAGCAATGGCGCCGGTTTCACCTTCGTTTGACTCAGCCGACTAATAATATATGGTTAGGTATTACGCTAATCAAATCCTTAACTTTGACTTGTTCCACCGCGAAATTTCACGCCCCCGTCATGTTTAAAAACTCTGATTTTGACATTTCGGAAGATCAAATTCGGTATTTTCTTGAAGCACACATTTTCAACCCTTTGCAAAACTGTTGTAAAATGTAAAACGGGTTCTTATGTATTTTTGTAGACGAGTTTCAAGAATGTGGAATTAGATAAGTTCTTATTTTCCGTGGTAGTAGCCTTTGCAGGTCTGGAATGAATAAAAATCGTATTAAATTCTGTCAAATTTTGTACTCTTTTTTTAATTGATTTAATAAATTTTAATGAATTGATTTTTTAATTAAAACTACAAATGATTGAATCTCTTAAAAAATTCTAAGCTAAATTTTAGATAACGGCTTCTAGTTTGAGAATGAAAAATCGATGTTTTCCATTTCGGATGATTCACTTTTTGCCAGCAGTGGCGGCTCATCCATTGATGTGCGAACAAAAGGCAAAAATTTGACAAACTTTTCACTGATTGAGAAAAAGCTTTTTTGCACTAACTTGAATTACACATTTCAGTGAAACTTTACAGTACAATAAAAAATAAATCGGAGACAGTTACCGAGAATTTGTCAGCCTCGGGGAAAGGATAAAGGTCGACGATAATCATTTGTGTCTTTTTCATTGCACGAGTAATCATTTCTTCCTCGTGCACAGCAATTTCAAACCGCGGAGGAGTTATCAGGAACGTCGATACCGGGTTTAATCGCGATTCGATTTTTCCGTCACCGATGGATTTACTTTGACTTTACATTAGCCGTTTCATAGAAGTCGGATTTAATCCGCATGCTTCTTTTGTTTCGCGTAAAATGTTTCGCCCGTAACTTCGGTACGAATGCCTGCGTGGACAGAATTCGCGATCGAATTGAAAATGCGCATCGACGGCACTCTAGCTTTATTTCTGCGAGGAACTGCGCGGCTGAAAACAAGTTTCTCGGTTCGATCCAATTCATATTTTTAACCAACTTCGAAAAAGTAGGAGGTTAATCAATTCGATCTGTATGTGCCTTTTTTTCGCTTTTTTCTATGCATGTTCTATGCATGAATTTTATTTCTTTGAGGAACTGTCGCGCTGAGAAACAATTTTCTTGCAATTTTTCTGAGACCGAAACAGTTCATATCATCATAAATTTTAGACGATTTTGAAAGGTTTGAAATAAATTTTTGCATTTACGTTTGTAATTACAGTATCGTTTAAGAATACTTTGACGTTGCTAACCTGTTGTTTAGATTCCCCCGTTGCACACGATTATCAATAATGTAATGGGTGGATTTTGTATTCCATGCGTTAAAGGGTGGAACGTAATCGCATTACATTTATAACAATATGTTTACACGTCATTTCGCAGCTGCACCGCTGCGGTGCGCTGATAAAGCCAAATTGAATATATTTTAACGTATTAGGTTGCTCTATAAATTTTGCTCGCCATTTTGCGGGTGTAAGCAGTCCATCGGTGGGTTACTCGATTCGAATACAACTGTCAATACCGATTTACACTGTCAACAATTTCGAGCGGTGCGTGGCGACCGCTCGAATCGAAAGACCGTAAAAACAATGCTGTAACAGCAACGGGAACTTAATCCTCGCCTATCGTGTTGCCTGAACCCATTGTCAATAGATTATTCGACCGGTGAATGCTAGTCTACTATTTCAAGGTCGGGGAAAGTGAAACGACAAAGTAGAAGAGAGTTCTACTAATATCGATTCGACATTGTGAAAATATAAATTGCACTGGAATAAGAAAAATTACTAGAACATTATTTTCAGTACCGTAGTTTCTCACGGAAGTAAAAATTACTCGTAGAGCCTTTTAGAATCGATAAAAATTTATGAAAATACAAATTCTATTTTGCAGTAAAATCAGATTATGGCATTGTAAAAAAATTAATTGTATTGGAATAAGAGAAATTGCTAGAGAATTTTTTTCATTTTCAGTACAGCAGTTTCTCACAGAAGTAAAAATTACTCGCAAAGCCTTCCAAAATCGACAACAATTTATGAAAATGTAAATTCTATTGGAGCAAAGAAAATCGCAAAAAAATGACTTTCTTCTGAAATGTCTCCCAGAAATAAAATTCTCAAACTCGAAATGACGTTTTTAAAATTGAAGATATCCGAAGAACGATCGAGCCAATTAGTAAAAAATCGAGCAGAATCGAGCCGAAGAATTCATTCGATGACATCTTCACCGAGAAATTCGCATCGGAAACTAGACTCGCTTTGAACGATTATCGTTCCCTCGATCGGTATTTATCGGGAGTAGTGTACTGATATGATTGCCGCGTTTAGCGGAAACGCTGTCGAGTACTATGCCGACCGATATTGCGATCATCGACATGCCGCTAGTCGAGTCATCCCGAGAGCATGGCAAACATTCTCTGGCGGGCGTGTGTATGATTCTTTTGTGATTGTTTGCTCGCCAACAGGCGACCGTTAACGATTAATTAACGCCCGACGACGCGACGATGACGCGATGCAGAGAGAGGCGAAATTCGTTCGCGTGCGAGATAGAGAAAGAACGATTAGTATGAAATGTTATGAATCATTTCTTTCATCCAGCCTACGAACACGTGACGTAATGGTCCCGGGACACGTATTCCCGACGACGCACGACAGTCATAAAACAATTTGACCGACCGCGACACCTAATCCTCGTGTTCGGTCTTTGGGACCGAACAACGGCTAAGCTCGTGTTAGGGTGACGGGGTGCGGGATTATAACGAAGTCGACAAAGTGCGATTAGAGACGAAGAGGGGACGATGTACACGGTTTCATCAAAACTGCGACACGAGCCCGCAAATTGAATCGGTGCCATTTACACAGCCCTGTACTTCACTCGTTTCTGCGACACAGCGATTATTGGAACACTTGGCGCATATAAGATTTAATCATGTTTTTAAATTAGATGTGCAAATAAGTTCTTTCCCCTATTTTTCCAAATTTAAGATCGTATTACATAAATACGGCACAAGATTACGCCTCAAAGTAATCATCCTCATTCTCTATAACCTTTTCCCACCTGGTGGGTAAATTATAAACAATTGATTAACGATGCTGCTAGTTTAAAATACTATACATGTTTTATTTCCCAGTCGAAACTTCTGCAATCTAAGTTTGGGCGTTTAGGCGATTTTCGTGAGCAGCGGGGAAATGAGAGGGAATCTGATTTTTCGAAGGGCCCCTGGTCGATGCAGCGGACAAAGCTTCAAACAAGAAAGCTGTTTACCGCTGATTGTGGAGTCGCAGATTGAATGCAAGCCGCGGAGACTGTACCTGGTCAAGTGCCTCACAGGCATAGCTCCTGAAATTAGATTGTTTGAGCGAGACCCGCGAAATTCGTGGCCGTGCAGAGTTTTCTAAAAATCCTTCCGAACCACTTAATGAACTATTAATCTACTCGACGAAGTTTCCACGAGCGAGAACGCGATGGATACACGGCGGAAACAACAGAATCGTAGGAATAACAGCTGACGCGGGTGCATAATGCTCGTTGTTTTCCTCGGTGCAAGATATCCACCGCCTTTGATGTGCAAATTTGAAAGCGCGCGACGCTAAACAGAGAGCACTCGGTGGCCCACGGTCGTTTGCAAACATCTTTTCCGTCGATACCGTCGGCCACAACAATTAAACAACAATTAAACAGTTTCTCCGAGCGGTTGGATCACCTTAATCATCTGAAAATATCGTTGTTTTTGGGGAATTTTATTCAACGACAATAATAAGTGAAAAATTCCGAAGTTTTGCAGTGGTATTAACGTAACTATCTACTTTCTTTTCCATTTTTTTCAGAACAAAACATTACGAAATGACAGCAATTAAACAACAATTAAACAGTTTCTTCAAACGGTTATACAACCTTAACTATCTGAAAATATCGCTGTTTTCGCGAATTTTTTTCAGTGATAATTAATATATGAAAAATTCCGGAATTTTGCAGTGGTATTAACGTAACTATGTACTTTATTCTCTATTTTTTTTTAGAACAAAATATTAAGAAATGGCAGAGTTATTCGATATGTTCCAAAATAAAACTGCTTGCAAAATTTCCTGCTTTAAAATAATTTTTCTAGCATTTGATAAATGAACAGGACAAATTCAGATAGTGAGAGAATTAAAAGAATTTAATTGAATCTCTCTATTAAGAAAGAATTGCATATTTGAATTATGCACAATGCTATTGATAAGCAATAAAACTTTATAGAAAAATCATTGCAACAATAAGCTAAAGAATTGGGCCTTCATGACAAAAATTGTTGTAATTTCAAACAGTAAAAAGATTGAAGGAATGGACTGAAAGAATTTCATTATTTTCAATGTACCGACGCCGCAACAAATTTTCATTTTCCATTCTCACGTTTCGAAGTAGAGCATCTCGCAGAACGGAATCGAGATGTTTAAAAAGAGAAGTTAAACGTTTTACAGACTTTTTTGCGGAGAAACAGGGCTGAAAATATGTACACACAGGATTGCTATGTACTAACAATGCGACTAATGCAGCGCAAACAGTGTCAGTAAAACCCGGCGAAGCACTTTGCGCTGATAAAAGAGGATAAGGATCGAAGAAAATGGAGGAAAAAATGTGAAGCCAACAGAAAAGCATAGACGTGAAAATAATTCCCGCGATGTGTACGGGTGTAAAAGGAAATATCGACGAAGCCTCGAGAAAATCTACGGTGTAGCTGCCCGTAGATTTATTCATTCGTACGAGGAACGAAATTACAAAGAGGCAACACCTGTGTCCCGAGTCCCGAGTACAAGTTCTCACGAAACGCTGCTTGCGAATACTGCCCGTCCGACGAAATTCGTTCGATCTTGCACCCTCTGGTGCACCGACGGTGTGCACGTCGCTTCAACTTTCCCTATAGATACTGTATCGCAGTGCTGGCTAGTCCATTAACACATTAATCCTCGGCGGAGGGTTCCGTAACTTAACTTTGACGATTGACTTTATGGAACCACTGTTAACGTTGGAATGTGTCGAGAATTAGTTCTGATAAATTAGCGAGATTATACACGTACGTTTTTTAACGTTTGACATAACAGTTTAATTTATAAGAGAGGAATTGAGAAGGCATTTTATTTTTAATTTTGCTGCTTCACGGTGAAATGTGCAATGAAATGGGCACAGCTTACGATTTTCATAAATTGAAAGCCTCTATGAATTAAAAAAATTGTAAAATCGAGGAGAATAGTCAGACAGTGATCTAGTTAGGCTGATTTTGAACGGTAAAGTTTCTAATTTAAGCCCAGTAAGTTACATTTTCCAAAAATATTTCCACTCTAAGATGCGCGTTAAAATGTGAAGCTGGTATTTTGTAAAATTTAAAGCAAGCTATAGAAAATATAGCAAATGTAATCCAGTATTTCTTTGTAGGAAAAAATCGTATGCTAATCTATCTAGACTTATTTTGAAGGGTAGAGCCTTTACTTTGAGCTACAACAAGGTACCCTTTCTAAAAATATTTGTTCTCTAAAATATACGCGAAAATGTGGAGCCGGTGTTCTATAAAATTTAGAGGAGGCTACACAAGAAGAAAATAAAAATAAACTAGTATAACTTCGTGTAAAAAAATTGTATAATAAGTTCAAAGACTCTACTTTCACCTCCTCCATGTCACATTTTATCCAAGGTTGCTTTCCGGCCTAGAAAGTCAAAATCGCCTGCAATAAACCAAGTCGAAATAATTCAACAAAACAATTGAATGAATTCGGGACAAAACAATAACTCGACGACATTTTAATTCGATCTTGCTCTTTCAATTGCGTACAGTAATTTCAACTTTTCCCATAGACATTGCACCACTATTCCAGCAGAGTCTATATTAACGTATTAATCCTCGGCAAAAGGTATTTGATCGGATAAACCGTGCCGGTCCGCAAATTATTCGCGTATCAGACGCCACGCTCGATGCAATTGCCCTCGGACGAATATTATTTACTATTTCTATTTGCAATATCGGCCGCGTTTGCGACAGCTGAACCTTACTGTCTCCTAACAAGGTGAATTCACATTAAGTGACGGAGCTCGATATTAATTTTAATCAAATATCGAAAACGAAAAATCTGACGTGGAACGCTATTTTGAATACTCGCGATAATTCCCTCGGCATGCTGTTAGTCAGATCTAATTATTTTGATAGAAAGTGACCTTAAATCTGATCAAATACATTAATTTAATTCTCAATCACTAATTGTAACCTTTCGTGAAAACGGAGATAGAAATGTTTCGATCTTAATTGCCCTAGGCATTTTCATGCGTGATTGTTTAAATTCATTAATTTATTTAATCAATTCCACAACAATTTTGTTAGTAGAAATCATTCTAATGTTGATGATACAAACGAAAAGCTGCGAATCTTCCTGCAAAATAACGATCTGTTAAGTCAATTAAAAAAAAAAACTTTAACTGATTGAAATTGGTATTGCTCCGTTTTTAATTTTGAGGATTTGACTGACGGATTTTATACCTTTCATTTTATAATAGTTTAAACTATAAACTCACTCGAGAGAAATTATTGAACTAATTTCATTAATGATCGAACTTTCCTTTACTCCGTTTATAATATTAAAAATTTAGCTGACGGATGTCGATCTGGACACACCCGTTTCAATTATGAAACCGCTTTCATTAACAATTATTGAATAAATTTCATTAGGAAATTAAGTAATATATGAATCAATGTTCACAAACTCGTTAGAAATTATATCAGTCGTTTTTTAATATTAAAAATCTGGATACAGTTTTCCGACGACGGAAAATCGTCGAGTCTACCGAATCGAGTAAATACTATAACAATAATCTGGCAAAATCATTATAACATTAATCACACTGGTTCGTTTGAATCGCAAAAGTATCGTTTTTACCGGATTTTCGTTACCGAAAGAGATTGCACGTGAAAATTTAATTGGCGCAAAGCTGTTTAATTCGTGCGACCATTAATTATCGATTGTTGTTATTATGTGCCGTTCTAAAAACGATTTAATGCATGCGCATTCGCAAGTGAACGTTCTCTCGAAAAATTTTTGTTCCCTGGTCAGGAGATCGTTCGGGATTTTTATAGTAATCCCCGGAAGATGAATACACACGGCTGCAAGTAGACAATGATACATAGAGTGCTCGGCAACAGGTGGGACATATTTCGGGAGGTAGTTTTACCTGACAAACAACGACGAAAATCAACAATAATGAAACACCGTCGACACTGTTTTCGAAGATTTAACAATCGCAAACAGCCATAACCGCGCCGGCGGCCCGCGAAAAACAATCCGCAAGTCCAGCCCAAATTTGACGGAAGATACACATACTTATCTTCGAATTACTATAATTTACTAACCCCTGGAACGTGAAATTAAAATATTGACTCTCTCGCGCGGTGGCGATCTTGTTTGCTAGTAAATCCACGTGCAATATACGTACAGTTTTATCTGCAAAATATATATTTAAAATTTTTCATTAAGGTCCCAAATAAATAGGTTTTAAAAATGCCTTCATTATTTTTGCGTATCATTTTATAAACCAATGCTTCTAATTGACTTAAAAAAAGCAGGTCGTTTGGTACAATTACAAAAAAGTTAATCTATTTTAAAGGGCGTGCGAATACTCTCGTGGCTCACTGTAGACAAATTTCAGAGCCGTAAATTTAAAACCTTTTACAGTAGAAGGCATTTTATAGGCTTTATAAAATGAATAAAAAGTGTACTGAATTTCTTGCAGCATTTTCTGGAAATTTTTGTCGTTGAAGGTCAACTGTGATGTTGACTTGAATGCCTCTAACCTGTAGTAAATATCTACAAATTTCATGACGTATGTATGCTAACATACGTTTCATGGAAAATTAATAAATAATCATGCGTAAAAACCAGAGTTGGGCAAAAATTTAATCAACGATTGACAATCGTTAATCGGAATCAACAATTAAACTCCTACTTTAGTTGTTAATTGCGGTCAACGATTACATTCTTTTCAATCGTAATCGTTAATTAGATAATTGATTAATCTGCTGAGATTTCGAAATGAAATACGGAATCAAAACTGTATGCATACTGAAAAAAATGTAAACTGAGTTTTCGTTGAGATATATTTCTAACAATTCTCCATCTCCACTCTCTGTCAATATCTCCCTCCTTAATACAATTTATGGATTAATTAACTTGAACAATAGAATAAATCAGTCTCCGATTTTTCGATGATTTCTGTTTTTAATCAACGATCGACGATTAACTTCATCAATCAATTGAATGAATCGTCCACTTTCCAATGATTACCTTTTTTAATCGTACATATTAATCAATCAATCTTGGCTAAAATTTTAATTGATTAATGTCCAACTCTGGCAAAAACAAATTGTGGTGTACGGGGTAAAAGGCGAAAATATCTGATCAGTAAAATTCCTTCAAGTCCAGCTGTCGCGCAGATACCTGTGGCGGAGGGTAGATTTAACGAAGAACATTAGCCCCAACACCGCCATAGTGGTTGATTCTGTGCGGCAGCGGGAAGAAGGCCGAAGTGGGATGAGTAGCGAGGAGTAGCAAGAAGAAGAGGAGAATACGTACGGAGAGACGACGGAGGCAGAGTTCTCCTTAAACCGTTCAGAGTAATGGAAATAAAATCCAGGAATAACTATTGACAGGTGCCATAAAGAGGTAACTTTCTCGATGGTTGAAAGCGGTAGCAAGCAATATCCGTCGTGGGCGGTGTCGTTCCGTATCACGGGCACACGTACGCAATGGATATTGTTTCTTCGTGGCCGAAAGTTGAAAAGATACGAGAGAAGTTTTCCCCGCGGCGTGTAGCGCTCTCTGTTGTAGGGGCTGCCGGTGTGTAAGGGGGTGCGGGTGACGGTGCGCGGGGGTGGATGGCGGCGTCGTATCTAGACGACAGTCACCCCTCTGGTTCTCACGAGGTAATGGGCTTTCGAGCGTGCTGACAGTTGCGAAAGGAGGTGGGGACAAAAGCGAGAAAGACACTATGCCGAGGTTCCTAAAGCGTCCTGGTAACAAATCATTCAGGAGGAAGCGACCTGCTGTACACGCCCCAACCCTACCCCGCATCCCACCCCTACTTTCCACCCCCCACGACGACGATTTGATTTATACGTCGGTCTTGATTACAATTGATTTTGCTTTGTACCTGCAGCTCGCCTGCAGTACACCCTTTTCCCTCTATGATCTCGATCCCACCCGAAAGTATAGACTACCGCGAAATTCTCCTTTAACTCGCCATAGCACTGCGATTTAATTCATCGTTGCAATAATCAGAACTTTGTCGTTCGAAGGAGGCAGATTATATTGTTGACATTGCAAATATTTTTCCTATAAAATTAAGTATAAAGTCGTATGATAATTTATCTATGTTCATTATGAAGGCTGAACCTGTACCTTGAGCTGCAGTAAGGTACATTTTACAAAATATTTTTACTCTGAAATATGCGCTCAAATACGGAGATGGTGTTTTACAAAATTTAGATCAGGCTATAGAAAATGTAATCTAGTGTAATGTTGTGGAAAATACGTCTGCACATTTACCCCTTCGACCCTCTTCGACCCAAAAATCCTCCGAACTCAAAAGTACCAACCCCAGGTCCATTGTACCCGGTAGTATTCTACAAACAAGAAAGAGTGAAGTGCAACGCATTTACTCGCTTGCCACCGTGCCCCTGGAACATCCCTAGAATCTTCTTACCGCAGGGATGAAGAGAAAGAGTGACGCGATGCAAAAGCAACGGAGAAAATACACCGTGAAATTTTTCATGCGACGAGGACACCGGCTATGAAAGTTTATCTGTTACGCTCGCGTTAGTGTTTGCTGTTAGTATAAAGGGTAAGTTATGGACGGGGGAGACGGGTTGCCTGGGACTCGTTCGACATCCGCCGACGAATATTCGCGCGTTCGATTCTCTCGGGGAACGGAGAGACGGCGGCGGAGCGACGAGCGAATTCTATAAAAATAACTGATAAAATATCTACAGAAATAGTACATGGGAATTTAAGCCCTACATTTGCGAGAAATGTTGCATCAGGGGATTATGGCTCGGCTATGTTCTCTCTTTCTCTCTTCCGCTCTCTCTGGAGAGAAACAGAAAAAAGGGAGCTCTTTCGGGCATGGGTGGACTGCATCACGGATTTCGCCAAAGGCTCCGCTCTAAATCTTAGATTTATGGCGTGTCGATGGTCCCTCAGACCTCTCTCGAACGAGAAACACACAGTGGACGAAGTTTCTGTAAGAACACCGCTGTTTTCAATTGGAAATATCATCTAATTTGATGCTAATTGGATTTTACCGATCAATAGTGGCTTCCAATTCATTTTGATAAATTCTACTGCCTTTTCGAACTTAATACTACTCAAGTCTATCTAGTTCTGATGGTATCTAATTGCATTCTAAAGTCTATTCAATTACATTTTTATTTCCTAGTCCAATTTTATCAATTTCGCGCTGAATTTTGTTTAATTCTACTGATTTTTAGAAATCTATTCAATTCTACAGATTTGTATTGATTTTTAATTGAATTCTATATAAATCTATTCAATTCTACAGATTTGTATTGATTTTTAATTGAATTCTATACAAATCAATTCTAATCTACAGATTCGTACACAGAGTATACAGAATGTCATATGATAGTGTAATTAATTAATGATTAGAAAATGACGACATACTCTCGGAGAAGAAGAAAACTGTACTAAAAGAATTACCGTTATATATTCGTTATAAACAGTATATAATTATGGTATGTAACGAACACAGCGATATTTGTACAGGAACAGTGCACTAAATTAGTACAAAAACTTTATTATATTAATAACTGCACTGCGTCAAGTTCCAGGTGTACAACTAGCGAAGATCCAACTAGTGAAGCTTCGTGAAACACGTAAATACTTCTTCGTGAATCATAGTGCCCTGCTGGAAACTTCGTCCACTGTATCATGCAGAAACTATATCCCGAAACAAACGAGTCATGCCGAAAATCAGTTTTCGCGAAAAGCGTAGCTGGCAGAGTCGCGTGGCGTTTCCTTTCCATTTTCATTTTTTTTTTTTGTTGTCTGCTTGTTATTACGTCCCTGTTTCGGTGGTCCCGCCCAGTGTATGTTCCATTTGACGAGAGGATAAAACGCGGCAGGATAAGTGGTACGTGACGAATAAATCGCGTCCTCGCAAAGAATTGTTGAAGTTTTTACCCAATTAGGTCTGCAGAGTAATTTCTGCGAGTAAAGCATTTTCACCGTTTCATCTTCCGTTACAATATACGTACATCCGTTTTGTCCACGAGGCGGAGGTCCTCGTGCGGTTTCGTGCTCGTTTATGTCTATCTCTCTCTATTTTTCTCCCTCTGGATCTGTCTCTCTTTCTTGGTCTACGTGCTACGGGTGTCCCGCACACATTCAAACCTAGCCCGAACCTGTACGCAGTAAAATGAGACAAACCGGAGGAAGCGCTTTACTTTCAGAAGCAACTCCACGGCGTAATCTAATTGGCCGAAACTTTAATAATATTTTCCGAGAAAACGGTTAGTTTGCTTGACGTTGCTCCTTTTTTAAACACTCACGCCTCTGCCCTATACAATATGGCGGCCGGCGCACGGGTTCCTTTGTCTTTCCATACAGTTCCAGATAGAGCAAACTAGAAACGTAATAATTGTTATTAGGCCCAGAAAGTCTATGTTTTTATTTGATATCTAAATCGATGGTATTATTCTACGAAAGTTTTCGCTACAAATGTTTAATGAATTTTGGATAATTGAAACGATTTTTCATAGTTTTACCTAGCAAAAATTCATGCATTTTTCTAATTTCTACTATCAATGTCTTCACTAGAAAATGATTTCTATAAACTGAGTCGTATATTTTTCATTCGGAAACAACCTTGTTCTGATCGCAACAAAAAATTCGTTTAAAAACATTTATTTACTTCTCCAACATTTGTACGAGGAACATCGTCCACAGCTTAGATAGCATTATTACAGGGTGTCCGAAATATTATTCCTTTAGCAATCAGACCTCGGACCAATCAGAGCGCAAGGGGAATCTGTCCGCTGTAATCTTGCTCTGATTGGTCCGCGTTTTTCGTTAATAACTCGCTAACCCCTCGCCGTAACTTTTCTTTTACAGTTACAGTGATTAGAACGTCTTTATGCACAAAAATGTCGTAGAAGGGAAAAAGGATGTGTATATTTTTTGTATGGCTACATTTGTTTTAATGCTTAACCCTTAGCACTCGAATGGCGACTCTGAGGCGCTACTGAAAACTGCTGTACCATTAATTAAAATATTGTTTACATTATTAGATATGTTAGTATCTAATCAATTATTAAACATTTAAGTATTGTATGAGGTATTTTTGAGAAATCATTGAGCATGGAAATATTCTAGATCGGAAGAAGTGTTTCATTTTCGAGTTAAAATAACTCCGAGTTTCCCTGCAACGTAACTCGAAAAATAATCGACCGATAGACCAGATTTTTTGCGTACATATTTTTCGATATATTGTGCACGACGTGGTCGTACTTTTGTACTTAATAATTGGTGCAAAATTGTTCGCAGAAGTATGAGCTTGTTCTTCAAAGTGCAGTTCTTCAATTTTTGTTTGGGCATTATAGCAAGTGTAGCAACATTATTTGTAGCTCTGTGTGACAATGAAAAATGTATTTACTTATTTCAGCAGTGTGGTAAAATGTATCTGTAATTTCAAAAAGATTGGTACAAAACGTTGTCTACAATAAATTCGGGAAGAGTTAATTTTCCTCAGTTTGAACAAGAAACTGTCTCCTTAAAAAGTGAGAAGTTTGTTCAGTCAACGATGCTAGTGGTATTGTGAATTAGTGGATCTGTGCAAGGGTGGTCTCAGGCCAGTTTCACGGAGTTTCCCCTTAATACCCATACGTCTTGGCTGCTTTGGTTGATTCAGCAGCGCACCGCGTAAGGCAGTCTTCTTCGACTAAATCTACATCGTTTAATCTGAAATGTAAACTCCGGCTCGAAAGCTTCTTCTCTTGATCCGTACTAAAGATGGAGTGTGCGGGTTACAATATATACACAACATTTTCGATATTGCGCGGGTAGCACACTTGGCTGGCGAGGTCGTAACTTCGTCCGGCCCATCTCCTCTCGCTCTTCGCAACACACGAATAAAGTATTTGCGATAGATGCTTCGCTATCAAAGAGTAGATCAAGTATTAGCAACTTCAGCAGGACCATTATAAACGTTTTACAAAGTTTCAGTCTTCCAAATTGATTGACTCCACAAAATAAAAATTCAATTGTCAAAATAGTGTGGGTACATTAACACTAAACCTACCGAGCACTAAAAGCGATTAAAATGTTTTACCTTGTACAAATGACAAGGCTCTATTCATTTAGATTTTATGCAACTTTTGTTACAATATGTGCTTGGATGAAGAAATTGATCGAATCAATTTTCATGTAAGCGACTTCATTATTTCAACAATTGTGAAATGGAAAATACAAAACCGGTCATTTGACCGGCAATGATGGGTTTAGTGTTAGTTGGTGAAAGTTGTTTCAATTTTTCGAATTTACTTGAAATATGAAGGATTCAGCATCGAAGGAGTGTTCTAGTGTGGGTACCATTTTGTTATTGGTAGGCTGCGGATCTTTTTGCATTTACGGCATCTGAAAATTTTCCAAAATAAACGGCTCAATTAACACTAGAACTACCGAACCAGTCACAATGACTAGTTCCAGATTTTTTCCTTTAGAAATATTAATATTATAAATATGTTTTTCTGAGAAAATTTTTTTAGTGAACTTCTTTACTGAAGCACATATTTTGTCATTAATATAAAGTAATGTATGCGAAGGGATTTTGGGACAAAATAGCATCGAACACTACTAACCATTTCAACAACTGCGAGCTAAGAAACCGGAAATCAAATATTTTCCTTGAACCAAAGGCTGGCTTGAGGGAGTACCAAGCGAAGAAGACTACGGTGTTCATGTTCCTGCGAGAGTCGCGTCGTCGGCCGACGAAATATCGCGGCCGGAAGGTTCATAGATCGATAAGATCGGGCTTGTCCGAAAGATCTGGCTTGATGGTGAAACATGAATCTCGAGGTGACGCATAAATCCCGGAAGTAGGCTTGAAGCCGGTCCCTCCGCACGAAGCGCCTAGTTGATCCGGTTTTCCGTGGTTTATGGAGTGCAGGACCGTGCGCGCACACCATCGCGTACGATCGTGTGCACACCGTCGCGTCCGCGTCCGCGTTCGCGATGGCGCGCGGAGGGGGCCGCCTATATTTCCAACGGATATAGAACGATCGTGAGTCCGTATCGTAAATGAAATCACGTACTTCGGCCGTTTAACACGGAAACGTATTCTACGTAAGCGATTCCGACTGGCTGCGAGCACGGGGGCGGCACAGCAGACCAGATATCCCGCGCCGAAGAGAGTCTTTCTATGAATGTATGTATGCATGGAAATTCAATAACGCATGCAAATGCGTACACGAATGTACACCCCGGGAGAACTATCATCGCGAACTTGTACCGTTGTATACTTATGCATATGTATTTTCGATTCAATTAGTTGTGCAAACGTATGCCGGTGTGTACACAACCGACGTACCGACGCCTCCGAATATGTATAAATACGTGTCATCCTGATACCACGAAAGATGAATCGCCCCGGTGTACGGTGTTGCGAATCGGCCTTGAACCGCTGATGGACAACGCACCGCGAAGCTTCTGCTAACACCCCGAAGTTTGTTCCGCGTCGTTGGGTAACTGAAGACTGTAAGCTCGGCTTTAAACTGTTCTTTGTTGCATGATTGCACTTTTACCTTCACCTAATTTGCAATTAAAGATGCTCGATAGATTACGAAACTAGGTCTGGCCTGGTTACCAGCCTTGCGCTAACTTCCTGATGCGTTTTAAAAATACGTGGTCATTTACACTAGACTTACTAAGCACTAAAATACAAAAATATATAATTATAAAAATAACAAAAATGCATTTATTGTAAATGCAAATGTAAAGAAATGATCCTACTGAACAATTCTTCACGAATGCATCAAACGTTTCGAAAGTTTTGAATATTCGGTACATCGAAATATCGTTTCATATCCGAAAAGTGTAATATACACGTTCTGAAGAGGAAGGTCTGACCTTTTCATTGTTATTTCATTCAACATCCTACGATGGTTCCTTCGCTTCCTATCAGCAATTGAAATTGAACAGGCCACTTTCGCTGCGAAGTTGAATAACTCGGTTAGAAAAAATCGTACACCAACCAATCAAAGTTAGTTTTATACAGGAAGATAGCCGCTCTCGAATAGTGTGAGTGCCACTTGTCTGAAAAATTTTATTTCATTCGTATAATGTTATTGGGTATGCAAATGAGTTCTTTCCCCTTGTTCCCAAATTTAAGATTGTATTACATAAATACGGCACAAGATTACGTCTCAAACTAATTACCTTTATTCTGTATAACCTTCTCCCACCTGGTGGATAAATTATAAATTCCATCCTTGAAGAATGACGGCTGCTTCCTGATTTTGAAGTCATCAATACATTTACAAACGATGCTTCTCGCACGCCATATTCTTTGAAATTGTTGCATAGGACTGGAAACTCTTCGAACGCTCATTACGACTCTTCTTAAAGCTAAAAGAACGCTCTTTCAGATGACGCCACAATCGGGAAGTAATTCGAATTCAGTCAGAAGTTATGATCGTAGAAAAAAAGGGGAAGGAAATTATTTGCACACCTAATGCAAAATCGACCACAAATTTTCACATCGCTGTAACTTCGTCGGGAAGTGGTACAGCTGAAATTTGACGATGCTCAGATGAAAGTACAGATACCACGCTTTCGAACTAGTGATCAAACATGTAGATCCGATCATTTTTACCGGAGTTACGACCTTTCGAACGCGGCCCTCGTTTCGCGGAGTGTAGGTTTTGCGGCGTATTGGTCCTCGCGTCTGACTATGGCGAGCTATTTCTACTTGCCGCAGTGCTTGCTCGACAACGGCGCGCACTAATTTTGGCATAACTTTCGAACTATGAGGAATACCGAGATGAAATTTTCACTGAAATTATTACAAATTAATTGCTTTCTGACCGTATAAATTGTAATATATTTTATGTTTGTTTAATAGCTGTTTTCTCAATTTTTCTAATTTTCTGACCCTAGAGTAGCATTTAATCTTTATTGTTAAATGACAATGAATCGCTTAGATGCTATTTGCTTAGTTACTAGTTGCAAATAATGCTTTTGTGCAAGGTCGGATTACTAAAATAATTTACAACATAAAATCCAACTATTTAACCGACCATTCTCAACCAAAAATTGACAAAACGTTATTTACATTCTTTGGTCCCGAGTGATATATGCTACTTTGATGACATTTGACTTTAAATTTTCATAGTAACAAAATTATTGGTTAATAAATAAATATAGGCTGATTTTTTTCTCGAAACGTCACTAAATTCTTCGATTGGGATCTCTATATTGCGGTCGGTAACCGATACGTGTAACACAATAATGTCAAGCGAAACGAATAATATTATACGGTGGCGGGATCGGTGTTTATTACCAGCAGATATTCTGTATAATAAACAGCCGAGCTTTCAAATTCGACGTTTTCGAAACCTCGGCGGCGTGCAAACAAGCTCGCCCTATTTATTATTTGGATTTATCAATGTTAATTTTCATTCACCGAATATAAACGCGACCACGTTAAAATATTTACTGCGGGCGTTAATGAAATCTTCTGACCGCAGAAATATAAATTCCGGCGTGGTAAAAGGGGCTGGACTCCATGGTGTAGCATTAGCGAAGTTAAGCAGTTTCGAAATCATTCATTAAACTTTCAGGCTCGCGGAAAACATGGGAGTCATGGGAAAAGTTTCGCACCTGACTTCGTTAGCTCTGCACACTGCACTGTGGACCGCGATAGGGCGTCTATAGATTAGGTTTGTGCCGAAACAATTCATTATACTGTTCCAATAATTACTGCGAATATTAATGTGTCATCCGATGAATTATCTTCACGGAGTTTCAGGTCCAAAAATTCCGAATGTCTTTGAACAGAGAGTTTTAAGCACTTTTTGGAAGAATTAGGTATTGTGTAAAAAAATACAAAAACTACAATGTTCTATTCAGATTCAATGGATGGGGAAAAGCTTAATGCAAAGGTGTGTACAATTATTAATTTATTTGTAATTGGCTGTCAAAGTTTCATAATTACACAACTTTTACTTTGTTACGCAATGCATCCAAGAAATATTTTAAAACTCAATTTCCCATTATCGGGAAATCGACAATCGATCTGTGATGATTGCATGAAGAAATATAAATAAAAACTAAAAGGTTCTATTCGGACTCAATGGATGGGGAAAAGCTTAATGTAAAGGTGTGTACAATTATTAATTTATTTGTAATTGGCTGTCAAAGTTTCATAATTAAACGACTTCTATTTTGTTACACAATGGACCCAAGAAATATTTTGAAACTCAATTTCCCACTTTCAAAAAATGGTATTGTGTAAAAACATATAAAAACTAAAAGGTTCTATTCAGACTCCAATGTATAGGAAAAAGCTCAATGTACAGGTGTGTACAATTATTAATTAATTTATTTATAAATGACTGTCAAGGTTTCATAATTAAACTTCTAGTTTGTTATGCATTGGACCCAAAAAATATATTATAATTCAATTTACCATTTTCGGGAAACTCGACAATTGATCTATGATGATTTCGTTAAAAAAAAATAGTGAACTGATTTTAAAGCTTCAGTGAAAAATAGGATTTTCGAAAGAAGAAAGGTCGATTGAACGTTCAGACAGTTATTTTCACTTAGGAAAAGTACAAATCCGCTCGGGAAATTGGAGCTGCGTTGAATCCGAGCCGCATAGGATATTACGCGGAGGCAGAAAATCGGGAAGTCGTCTCTTTATCCGACAAAGAGCATCGACAAAATCTTTCCACGAAAATTTAAACAGAACCCTGAGAGGCGTCGCGGTTTCAAGACATCGATTTCGCGGCAGCGAATGTACTAGCTTTTTGGAATAATGTAGCAAGGCATGTATCTACAGTACGTTGTATTAGTAGAGTACGGTAGCGTGTGGCTTGAACATTCCGGAACTTCTGAATTAAAAGAGAGCACGGTGTACATAGTTTCTAATTTTCTATCCAAGAGACAATGGAGGGTTGCAGATCGACCTGGGGACGTAAGAATGGCAATGAGGACCTGTTGGCTGGTGTCCTCGATTCTCCATGGGTCCCATGGGACGTCTGCTGCACGAGAACGCTACGCGAGGATGCACCTTTAACATATCCAATCGCTGATTCTCTTGCTACCTTCAAACCACGAGTTGGAATTGAATAGTACTCTAGATTCTGTTCCAGTCTATTTATAAAATACAACGTTCTCATCAACAGTATTAATTAATTAATTAATTAATTAGCACTGTACAGTCGTTTCATTGACGCTGTATAATGCAAAACCACGAGTTAGGATGAAATAGTCACTGCTCTAAATTTTAGTTCTGTCTACTCATGAAATGTAATTATTTTATGAACACCACTTTAATGGATTCATAAAATTTAGGCGGGATACAAACTGCAACCGTATTATTATGTTAACCTATTTACAGTCGATTTGTAAAATACAACCATTTGATTAACATTAGTTCAGCCGATTTATGAAACATTGGGTTGGCAAGAAAGTAATTTCGGTATTTTAAGGTGAAATAGAGCCCAATTTTTTTATTCAAGTAATGAACTTTAGTGAATAAAATATTTTCCCTTTTGTTCGATGGTCTTTTGCCAAAAGGAATGAATAAGAAAATATTTTATTGATTAAAGTTCAAGCTTGAATAAAGAAATTCGGTTCTAAAAATACCGAGATTACTTTCATGCCAGCCCAATAATTTATGAAAGCTACTCGGCCACTTACTAATTATCTATGCATTCACTTCATCTTAAAAGCAATTAATGATGCCCAATATGAGGGTGAAAGATTTGAATTTAAGACAGACTTACGATTTAAGTTGTACAGATAATGTAAGTAATGCATTTCTGGAATGTAATTGTAGTTTTATGACAGAACTATTACAATCTTCACACTTGTGTCTTACAGTAGCGACAATAATACAATATTTTCGGATTTTTTAGTCCAACGCGCATATTCTCTTTGTTCGAAGTTCCAACAACAAGCGCACGAGCACTTCCGCGAGGCATTGTCTCGTAGCATTATCGCCGAGCGTAACACCCTGCGATTAAGATAAATCGTTCCCGAGCATGATCGCCGTAGTTTTTCGTTGAAGGTGAGTGAGTCGACTACGAACAAGCGGGCGAGAAGTGTTTTCTTTGGCGCCACGGTATGATTGACGCGTAAATATCGCGGCTAGCATTTCCACGAGAACGCGGGGGCGCAAGATGCGCGAACCCATGCAGAATGGGGGTTGCAGGAGCGAAGGTCTACCGTCTGTTTTGCCTCGAAAGTTGGGACTACAGTCGGGGGCAAAACGATAGGGCATTTGTTAAGTTTTATTTAGTGGAGAACATAAATTAAATTTCTTGTTCTCAACTTCGTCAATAGCAAACTATACATATATACAGTGAGTGTAAAAAGTATTCGTACGCCCATTAAAACAGAATACATTTTTTACAATTGTACCAAACTACCTGATCTTTTATAATCAATTAGAAGCATTGGTTTACGAAATGATATGCAAAAGAGATTTTCCAAAAATTATAATTTACAAGGTTCCGTGCAAAAATAAAAAAGGCATTTTTTACAATTTTTTTTATTTGGGTCCTCAATGAAAATTTAGATTATATGTTTTGTAGATCTATGTTAGTTATACTCGTGCTGAAAATTTCATCGAAATCGATTGACATACACACGAGCTATAAGCAGTTAAAAATTGTGAAAATACGACTTTTGATCAGTTTCTGCTTAAAATCCACAGAATCCTACATATTTCGATGCGTGTCGTTTTTTCCTGCGTCAACTGATTTCGATGAAATTTTCAGCATGAGTATAACTAACATAGATCTACAAAACGTATATGTGAAATTTTCACATGTATATTAAGGGCCCAAATAAAAAAGTTGTAAAAATGCCTTTTTTATTTTTGCATATAACCATGTCAATTATAATTGTTGTATTACTATATAATATAATTGCATACATATATAAATGAAGATATAAGCAAAATTAGTTTGATAAATGTGAATGAAGCTGGTTCGTATTGCACTTTTTTATCCTTAAATTGATTAATGACCTTGAGTGATTGTATTCACTGAATTCCTAATGGAAAGAATTATCATCGTAGGCGTTCAGAAAGGGGTGGTCCTGTTAAAAATGGTCATCTTGAGAAATTCTAATGACAAAAACAAATATTTTTGTGGCGAGCCTCACTGATTGTGAGCCACTCACCTTGTCCTTAAGACATTTGACGTACTCATAATATCCATGATAGATGTTGACGTATTCCGGGTGACTCACCCTGTACACCATGTAGAATATAATTGATTCACTAGAATGCAGATTTTCTTCCGGTATCATATGGGAACAGGAAAAAATGTTGGTCGGGTGTGCTACCTTTTTGTCGCCGACTGTATGGCAGAGGCTGAGAGCCCGAAAGTCTCGAGTGTAAACGCGGTGGTCTCTCGCTTAGTCAAGTTTCACGGCGTCGGTGACTAAAGGGGTGAGGCATGGGGTTTGGTCAGAGGGAAAATCGCGTGGGAGCACGGTCTAAGAATTCCCAAATGGTCGGTCATTGTGCTAAAGGGTAAAGGAGAGGAAACCGAGCGACCAACCACCAATCGAATCCTTGTCCATCCTTTGCTGTCCTCTCGCCGAGCTTTCTGTCTACAGTATGCCACTTCGCGGTTAACCTTTGCTTCTCGAACGGCCAAATTCTTTCGGACGCTTTACAGAACCCACTCCCCCCCCTCTCTCTCTCTCTCACTCCCGCACTCTTTCTCTCTCCAGCTCCGTTATTCGCCCTTTTTGCACTGAATCTCCGTAACCCTGTTTTGCTTTTCTTTCGAAGCTCCTTTATTCCGACGGTACATTTCTCCATTTCCCAGCGTTTCGTTCTGTTTCCAGCCTCCGCCGAACGCCCAACCCCGCGCAACTGCCGACTCAGTCATCTCATTCTTTTGTCCCGGGCACCGGCCAGACCCGCCAAAGTTTTATGGCTGATCGTTCAGCCAGCAGTTGAACGCTTTCTTCTCGAGAATTGATTTCTGTGATTTACTACCTTTCCATCGTAATTCCGCTCGCGGAGCTGCTTGATTACTTCATGGAGTTTCGCGTTCGCCCTCCGTCATTAGCTAGTCACCGAGAATATCCGTGGCGCAGGACACCACGCACAGTGATCCAGGCGGCCAAGCTAACAGTTCATTTGGTAAAAATGACTTGTCACATATCGGTATTTAATGCATCTAAATTTCATAAGACCTACACTCAGTAAAATAAGTCTCCGTACACCCTTTAAAACAGAATAACTTCTTTATAATTATACCAAATGAGACCTGATGTTTGTAAGCAATTAGAAGCATTCGTTTACTGTTTCCTAAAAATTACTAATTTTCTTTTGTGAACCCTGCCGAACCTGTTTAACACGTTCGCTGCCAACAACGAGTTATCTCGTAGGTCGAAGTTTGTGCTTAGGCGCCAGCTACGAGTTAATTCGTAGAATGTTTTTGTTTTACCTACGCCACATACGATCAAACTCGGAGTATTTTCATGTGCTTTGAAGGTATCTGGCTTTGGGGATTGGAAAAAACAACAATTTGGCGCAATTCAAAAGATTTATTATAATTAATTAAAATTTGTAGGCGTGGTGGAACCGTTCTTGAAAATGTCGCTCGGCAGCGAACGTGTTAATGTTTCTAAAAATTGTTTTCTTAAACGACGAGCATTCTTTTACCTTGAAAATCTATATCTGAAATTTAGAATTACAGTTCATCATTTATTAAATACGTAATTCTTAATGGACTAATGAAAGTTGTCGAAGTTAATATCTTTTGAGTTCGAAATAGTTCCGCATTTTGTCAAGTTGCAATATTTTTAGTATACTTCTCCTCGTTGTGACCACACTGTATATAGGAAATTTATTCAATATGTTTATTTCTTGGAACATGTATTATGGTAAAACCCAATAAAACTTTGGCTAAACATATTCTTGCTATTTGTATAAAATAATCCATAATAAAAATAATAGAAAATTATTAAAATAGTCCAAATATTATTACGCTAAAAGTGGCTAAAACTCTTAAATAAATTTCAGCTATTTTTATAACCCAATGTAAAATAGCCACTTTTAGTGCTACGTAGATCTAGTGTTAAGAGAGTCGATATATCATTTAAATATATTTTAGTACAGTATATTGTAGTACAGCATCTTGCAACAGCTTTCCTTTCCCGAAATTAGTGTTTGTTATTTTTTAATTTAAATTTTCGATGTCGTTTGATAAAATCTCCGTAATTCTGAGAGTCTAAACCGTAAAAATATTGCAGCAGCTTGCAGTAGTATTGTAGAATTCAGTAACTGCATTCTTTTCAATTCTGGTCGATTGTTCATTTATGGTAATTAAGGGAAATTTCGAGTTTACAGAGGCAATCCACTTCGGGCGTATTTAAAAAAAGCCTGCCGGTGCAAATTACTGAATTTTTCACGGGGTTTGGACGGCAAAGGAGCGCCATGCAGTGCTTCCAAGCTCTGGTTTTATATTTTCAGTTTTCAAAGACGGGTTTCCCAGTATTCTGAAATTTTCATCGTCGGGCCGACGGTGTCCGACTATTTTTGAACTACTAATTATAAATTCGACGACTAAGTACTTTTGACCGGATCGTGCACTTTTGTGGAACAAACAGGGCCTTCCCTGTGTTAAAAGCGTTGACTTTTATGCAAACACTT
Source organism: Lasioglossum baleicum (assembly GCF_051020765.1). Classification (NCBI taxonomy): domain Eukaryota; kingdom Metazoa; phylum Arthropoda; class Insecta; order Hymenoptera; family Halictidae; genus Lasioglossum; species Lasioglossum baleicum. The sequence goes on along the minus strand of NC_134946.1, from coordinate 9,041,924 downwards.
AATGATTATTGTGGATATTTATACAAAATAAAAAATTTGTTTGCAGTCGTCTCGAGGGGTGCAGGGACTACGTAGTTCTTTCATTAATAATTTTATTTCATCAAATCTACTTCCTGTTTAAACATTCATGTTGTATCTACTTTTGGCGTAAATGGAATGCAGATTCGAAGTCTAATAATGGTTTTAGTTACTAATAATTAGTTTTAGATTAGATAACACACAGTGAACATAATCCATTTCCGTAGAAATTTCTGACGTTCATGACATTTTACTCTTTAGAAATAGCGTTAAATGACGGAAGAGATGATAATTTGCCAGAGAAAGATCTGACAATGAGTATGACGAATGCGCCTGGATTTCATAGTTTAACTTGATTTGACTATGATCCTCGTGCATTAACATTCACTCTACTGCATTTAAATTTTGATTTCTTCGTCGCTGATCGTGCAACATATTTTTAAGGCGACGTCCATATTTTGTTAAAAATTTGGTTTCTTATTGGATTCAGTCATAAACAATACATTGATAACAATGTATTTTTTCTTTTAATAATTTTTACATGTCGAGAATAATGTATTGTAACAACTTCCTTAAAATTTGTTAGTTATTCTACAGGTTAGTACAGATACAATTATATTCACGTGTGTTGAACAGAAATGTATCTTTATCATTTTAAGCCATTCCTGCTAATTAAGATTTTATAACACCCGCAGTACGTCGACTATAATATAAGCTGGCATAATCGAAAATATATGCAAAAAATAATTCACAATTTATATAAATACAGCAATTTTCTTAAAATTATACTAAAAAATACATTTTAAATTCTCTTGAATCATTGATATTAATACAGGGTGTCCCAAAATTCCTTCAACAGCTGGTAATGAGAGGTTCCTTAGACCATTTGAAGCCAACTGTCTATTGGCCGACTGTGCCAACTGGCGTCTAGGTCGCGCTCTGATTGGTCCGTGTTTTTCGTTAATAACTCCTAAACATAGCCACAGATAACATTTTTACAAAGGAAAATGTTGTTTCAAATAATCTCAGGAACCTCCCATTTCCGGCTGTTGAAGGAATTTTGGGACACCCTGTATATCAAAGTTTCTGTCTAATAAATTACTAAAAAACATCCAGTTTGTAAATAAAGTGAAGTAGACTGACTTTGCACCGACTCTTGAGCTGCGTCTGACTCATGTCGTGCAATACTACTGAATCACTTGACCAAGACGCGAACAATAGCTTCGCGAGCGACCGTCATCGCACAAATAGCTCCGATTATATTATTTAATCGCGATTTTCATTCGACCCGGCTCGAAATAATAACACACCGTTTCAACATTTCCGAAAGCGAGTCATGTTCGATTGTCCGGGCGTGTTTAGAATTCAGTTCTCTCCGATACCGGCGCATGTTAATAATATTTGTGGCGCCTACTAATTATTACCTCCATGTGTCACGCGTGTATTCGCGATTTTGTGACACAGCGACCCGGATAGGCGACTCCCCTATAATCATCGTTGCAGTTAAAGAACGCGTTCGTGCCGTTAATTACATTTAATAACGAATTAATGAATGAATCAGTGCACCGCTGCAAGGACGGCGGAATTTGCATGATTTATGGCAGGCGACCTTGTGCTAAAATAAGAATCAACACTAAAGATGCATTCACGTGCACTAGTTGGGCAAAAATTTTATTGAAATAAAAATTTCGAACAAAGTGGCGATATACCTGAAAAGGACGTTATAGCAGGAAAAAAACGCATGCGAATCGGCTCCGAACTGGCTGATTATTTTGCAACCACTGCGCTTCGACAACATCACCCCGATAGATGGACAACACGTGCGACAGATCCATCGAAGCGACGAGCGGACGTACACTCATAAATCACGCCATCGACGACCGAAGACAATACAAAAAGGAATTTCTTTGACAGAGTTTCCCCCACTCCGCAACCTAAAATCCTTCCGACACAGCCGCGTCCAATTAACAAACGCTACATTTCCCCATTTAAATTCACCCTCAACCATTCACGAAAAAACCGATGTGACAATCGCAGTACTATTTTGATCGTGGTCGGAGTGACTTCTCGTTCGCTGTGACAATTTTCGAAAGTGTGTTGCGTACTATTCAGAGTAATCCCGCAGAAAGACCAATTTTCGTTCGTCTTTGCGCATCCTCGCCCTAATTGGTTCAAGAAAGTGGGGAGTGGGTAGTGGAGTGAGAGATGATGGGCTCGCTGCGTCCCCACCATCTTCTAAACTGCGCGAAACGGGGTTACTCTCTCGTGGGATATACTTTGGAAGTGTGGTGCTTCATGCTTATTAGTTCGTAAGACGTATTCGCGTAAATGGCAGTGTGCTATGAAACAATGAATCCGACGAAGGAACAGAAGATTCTGAAAAATTTGTAAGTACCTGTACTTTACATTAGTCTTTTATAATGTAGGATTAGTATTCTTGTGTATAACAATGGATATAAGGTGTTCCTTCATATTTTGCAACTTCAAATTTATTATCTGAATGGGCAGAGAGCACTATACGTTATATTTATTTTTATTGTGTTTTATGCAGGGTGTGGTCGGTCGGGTGGTACAACCAAGCACGGGGTGATACTACATGTAAAAATAACTCGAAAAAAAGGAATAACATTTGTTTGTTTGACGCTTCGTTTTCGAGGAAAAGTTTGAAAATGCAGCGAATACACGTGCTATTGCATATTGTATAGGAACTTTCAACTCGATTTTCTCGAAAACGAAGATTCAAACGAAAAAATGTTATTCCTTTTTTTCGACTTATTTTTACTTGTATCACCCCTTGCTCGGTTGTACCATCCTACAGCCACACCCCATATGTGAAAATACAATATACCTTCAAACTAGTGGGTTGCCAATTCATTTCAACGAAAAAATTATTTCATTAGTTTTGTGCACAAAAAATCAATTTTTTGCAAAATCCTGAGGTCGTAGACAAATTTTGAGATCAGATTTGAAATCAGCGTGAAAAATGTACAAGAAATGATGTATAGCATGTAAAAAAAAAAATTTTCCGCGTGTGGTATTCAATAAACCACAATTTTCTTGAGATCGTGCAAGTTTAGTGTACTGTGCGGCGCACAGTGGGTGATATCGATTGACTACGTACACACACATAAAATACACACATACAAATATCATTCATAATCTCGCTCCTACACAAGTGTTTTCGTTGCATTGAAAATGTCGAATTTGAACAAAATATTCTTTTCTTCTCCATTCAGCGGGCTAATTATTTACCAAATGAATAGCAGAAATGTCTTCAACTAATACTTTATTCCAATTTCGGTTAGATTCGAACACCGACCGGTCGAAACGAGTGGCCGGCAAAGGAACGACTATCGATTTTTCTATTAGCTTTAGATTGGTATCAATCCAAATGACCGGCTAGCAGACGTCAATGTTACACGATTAGGACGTTCGATCGTATCAGAAAGGGAAAAAATTAAAGATACTGTCGAAATGCTGTACAGAGAATCGTGCGCGGCCCTATTGCTGTTTACCATGCAACTATATAATAAAGTGATCGCAATCGCGCTCGCTTTGTAATGATTTCATTACTATATCGTTCCGTATACTCTTAACATTCGCACGAATCCCGCGATTCGTATTGCAGTATGTCTACTCGAACTTCTAAAGCCGCACAACTGTAAGGAAAAACTGTATTCAGCGGAGAAATTGAATTATGTTAAACGCACCCGGAGAAACTGTATGAGAAGATTTCTACGTGGCATTGCACCTTGAAATAGAATTCCCGGATCGATTCCATGTAGCGTGGACCCGCTTTTTGTGTGTAAAACTTTCGAAATTACAGCGTAAACGACGAAGGTGCAGGAAATTGTTGCATTAACATACTTAGATCCCCGCGAAAATGGCCGACGACACGCGAGCATAGAGATTTATACATATTTGGGTTTTTGACGCCACGGAACAGTATGTTGCAAATTATTTAAAAAAAAAAAAAGAAAATTGCGGAAGCGGGTCGCATTGATCGCCCGGTCGCGTTTCGTACACACACACGTATACATATGTGTATACACCGTGGTCATTGTTCGAGTTAGACCTCATTCTAAAAAGTAACGGTGACCTATTAAAGTCGTCCACAAGCTGTAGCGAATATTTTATTTCGCCGCTAAACGACGCCTGTTGGTTGCGCTATTGTTAGCGCCGTTTATTAACGCTTCCTTCAACCGCCCTATTACTCCTTTACGATATACATAAATTCGTAACCGATTTACTGCATTCTCTCAATTTTTATTACAACACGGAAATAATTCATATATTCCAATGCCTTTACTGGATAATGATTTCTGCAAACTGAAGGGACCTATTCACGATCAAGCATATTGCGCAACATGATTGATAGTGATTGACTAATTGCGCAACCTGTTGTGTAAGATCAGAATTTCCTGATATTTTGTGCACAACAAACGGGTTGCGCAACGATGTGTGCCGTGAATGGCAGTGTTGCACAAATATTGTCAGACGAGTCTCATCACTGCTGCTGTGTGTGTGCCTGGCTGTCTGTCTGTGTGTCTGATTGCTCAAATTATGTGTCAACGTGAATACAATTTGGGTTTGAGCAACATCATGCTGCACAATAATCGTTGCACAATATAATTGATCGTGAATAGGCCCCTTAAGTCACAAATTTTTCATTCGGGAACAACCTTGTTCCAATCGCAACAAAATTTGTATAAAAAATTTATTCACTTCTCCAACATTTGTACGAGAAACATCGTCCACAGGGGGAATCTGTCCGCTGTAATCTCGCTCTGATTCGTACTCGTTTTTCGTTAATAACTCGTTAATCCCTTGCCGTACCTTTTCTTTATCATATGGTATGCCCAAATACGTTAATAAACCCGCTTTTCCTTACGGCTTTTCCTGACGATATTAATGTAGGTAAATAGATAGACATATAGTCGAGAAGAAAATAATTTCTAGTTCTGTTTAACAATGAAAAATTTACTTAGTTAATTCAGTAGTGTAATAAAATGTTGTTACAATTTGAAGAAGATTGGTTCGATACACTGTCCAAAATGAATTCACAAAGATTCATCAATGTGCACAAGAATGTTCGGTTAAAAAATAAGAAAACAGCGTGTATATTTTGTATAAAGGTTCGCAGACTCCTTATCGAAGCCGGTAATAATACTCTCGAAGAAATTTGTCCATAGTATTCCCAAGGGGTGGCCTTATCGATTTCCATTAACAAGGTTATTTTGTTTAAAAGACACCGGAGCGTCGCCCGCTTAAAAACTGTCGTCTCGGGTAACGATACTTACTAATTAGTTCACTCCTCGGAATCACTCCTGTCGAAGCCGTCAAAAGACAGCTTCCGACGATCGCCGTTCAAGAAAATAGCTATCATGTTCTTCCCCCGGGGGAAAACACCTAATTTTTCGCAAATCGCGGATTTAATTGAAATCCCCCGGAATGGAAGTTCCACGGGGAAATGATGCATCGCGGTGTGGAAGAGCGTGAACGTGATTCCGCCATTCTCGCTCCGGGTCAAAGCTTCTATGGATCTTTGTCGTATTAATTTTAGTTTCCGCGTTTACAGCCGCGCAACTCCAAAATTCTAATTAAGACTTAGAGGAGTTGAAGTTTCTTCGTGGCTCTCAATAGCGCTTGACGTATCGTAAACCCACGAGAACGCCACGGACGGTCTTGAACACCGGCGGAGGAGAGAATTGTGCGCCTGGATTTCCCAAATTTAGAACGCGAGCTACACCCACACACACACTCTTCGTTCGCCATACACCTGCACGCCGCCCCATATGGCGAACCGGTTTCGAGCCTTCTGGAAAATTCAACAACTCGGAAGGAGGATACCACTTTTCTTGACGTGCGCATTTTTAGGCTCACTCCGAGCGAAACGCAACAAGCTACCTACCTTTGGTAATAACGCGCTTCCGTTTCTTTTTCGGGGCCGGCTTTGAACATTCGGTTTAATGCTGATACGTCCACCTCGACCTCGCTCTTTCAACGTTTTTGATTTTTATGCCCGATTCGATCCTTCTCAAGCAATAGTTCACACACGCACACTTTCCTTTTAGTCTAAAATAATTAATTTCCATTTTCGATGCCTCCGTTTGGGACACTCTCGTGATAGTTTCGAACCTTATAAAGTACTACTGTCTCTGGTTTTGGAATCACTCTCAAGCTTTAATTCTAATACGTCAACGTTGACCTCAATGTTTCGATCCTCTGAATTTATAGCTACTTCGATCCTATAGTAATATGTATTAGGTTGGCAACTAAGTTCGCGCGACCTCCACAGTTTCTCAAACAAAGTCACTTATATATATTTTTTAAGCACGAGCATTTGATGATATATTAAATTAATCGCAAAATTCAGAGCTTTCGAATAATATACATTTCGAAAGGAATGGTCACTGAATGAGCTTGTAATGATACAACAAAAGAATTACGAAACAAAAGGTCGCGAATTTAGTTGCCAACCTAATAGTTTACACTGTTTGAATCTAAAGATTGATCTAATTTTTAAAATTAATCTTGATGCTTATAATATCGTAATGAATTTTAAAATTACATACTCCTTTCTTTAGTCTAACAAATGATGTGGTGTTTTAAAAAGTAATTTTACTTCTGATAAATGATAATGTATTGCTTACAATACAAAACATTTTATGGTCGATTCAATCGTTCTAAAATAATTGTTCATAATTTTTGTTGCTAATACATTACAGCAAGTTTGAACATCGTAGTGCTTTGAATTTGATGAGGTTTTCATGGTTGTTTCGAACCAACTGAAACAATACTTTACACTCTTTTTAATCTAAAGTATGATGTAGTTTGTGAAACTAATTTCGACGCTGATACATTGTGTGAAATTTGAACATTTAAGAGCCTTCATTTTACGAGATTTTTATGCTCGTTTCAATCTTCTATAATTACTGCTTACACATTTTTCCACTTTCCAAAGATGAACTGATTAAAAAAGTTAATTTCGATGCTGATATGTGGAGATAAATTTAACGTATCCTGGCATTGACTTTGTAGCATTTTTAGGACCAATCCAATCTTCCTAACATAACACTTTGCTCCTATTTTAATCAAGAAAGTGACACAATTTTATATATGAATTTCGTTGCCGATACATTCAGGTTAATCTGGAAATTTTACTGCTTTCATGTTATGAGATTTTTAGGGTTGTTTTCGAACCACTTCAAGTAACATTTTATACTTCCTATTCTATGTATACTTAGGTTAAAGTATGTGCATGATTTAAAATTCATTTCGATCCGGATGCTTTCCGATCAACGTTCACCTTTATTGGTATCTTTTAATTTTGATAGACTTTTATCGTTTTTTTGCACTGGAAAAAAATAATACTTCACTGTTTTTTCTAAGTTAAAATATTTTATAAAAGCTTTAGCAATTTATGGAATAAATCACTGATGGATTTTGACGTTTCGATGCTTCTGCTTTGCACGTTTTTCACGGTCTGAACTTTTATAAACTGAATTTAAAAATTAACTTCGATACTGATGCACTGAAATACATTCAGACATTTCAGTGCTTTTATGTTGCGAAATTTTTGTGGTTCTTACCATTCATGTAAAATAACGTTTTATCCTTTCTTCAATCGAAATACTACAAATCGATTTTGATGCTGATACATTTATGGAAACTTGATCTTTTCAGTGAGATTTCTATAGTTGTTCTTACCCTTTTATAAAATGATACTTCAGCAGTTATTTATGATTATAATTATTATTCTTGTTAGAGTCTTCACCTTAAAAAACGATATAATATTAAAAATTAATCTCCATAAAGAACTGGTTTCAAAAATTGATGCAGTGACCTAATTTTGAATCTGATGGACAGAAATAAATTTGAAAATATCGATCCTTTGATTGAAAAAAAATGAGTCTCGAAAACTAATTTTGAAGCTGATGGACAGGAATAAATTTGAAAATATCGATGACTCTCGAAAATTAATTTTGATGCTAACGACCAGAAATAAATTTGAAAATTTTAGTGCTTCCATTTTGTAGGATTTTTGAGATAATGTTAACCATTCTAAAATAATCCTTTCCCGTTTTTGGAAGCCGAAACACCGACTTCAAAAATTGATATCACCACTGTTGCATTAAAAGTGATATAAACGTTTTAAAGCTTTGATTTTCACAATCGAATGAGTGAATCTTAAAAATTAATTCCAATACAGCAACACGAAGCGGTAACCGTTTCGCTATATTGATTTTGCGGGGCTTTTATGGTCGTTTCGAGGATGTATAGCGCCGGCTAAATACAGCGAAAATTTTACCATAACCCAACTATCGCGCGCCAATTGTAATTGAAACTTCGCACGCGAGTTCGGCATCGGAATATATTCAAAACGGTTTTTTTTTTATGGCCACTCGTTTTCATGCTTACGAGGTGAAAAATGCTGTGAAGTTGGGTTAGCGACGAGCCTATTTGATTAGCTCGCCAAATTTGTAACAAAAGGTCATTCATTTATCGCGGAAAAAGTGTAACACAGGAACGCTGTGTGGAACGAAGCCAAATAAAATATTTGAAAATTCATCGACTTTCATCGATCCTCTTTTTTACAGACTCGACCCGAAAATACTGTTTCTATAGCTCTCTGAAATAACTCGAAATATTCTTCATCGAGAACGTACACGTTCATGTTTGGGCTGCCGTCTGCGGCCTTTTTGATAAAAGCGTTTCACGGCCGAAAAATTACTCGAAACGCAGTTAGAAGTTGCCCGGGGATTTTTCGGATAATTAAACGTTCAGTTGAGCAATTTTCAGATGAACTTTCAACGATGTTCGCCTGCAAATCCCCGAGTTACACTAACAAGGGAACTTTGCCGGCCAAAAATCCCGATCCCAAAAGCTCCACCGAGAATGCATCGATTCGTTTTAGCTTTCACAGGTATGTACAGGATGTTACAAAATTATATGTCGCGGACACCATAGCGCGATTCTAGCGCGACGTTAAGGCCGTAGACCCGTTTCCAGGATTGCAATGGTGCGGGATTCGCGTTGTCATTTCTCCATAATAATAGAAAAATGAAAACCCTATGTTTGTATTATCGAGAAGTGAGAACGTGAATCCCGCACCCTTGCAATCCTGGAAAAAGGAGCCTACTCCCTTAAACGTGAAAATCAAGGTAAAAAAATATTTCTGATCATGTTCTGCTCGTCACCAGGATCAACAACGTTGTGAAAGGAACCATGGGTCGCGACTCGACCTTTCTCTTAAAAGATTATGTTGAAGTTCCTATAATTTCTGCAACTCTTTTGTTTATAATATTCTTTCGTTTTAGAATGTAGAATCTCGCTATGGTGTCCGCGACATATTTTGTGACACCCTGTACATCCTAAAAATCGGGACACGAATATAGCAAATTAGTATGGACACTGTGTTAATATTTCTCGAAGCTCCGGGGCCAAACTATCTCTCAAATTGCTTGCACTGTTGCCGGCGACCTTTCTTCAACTTGTTTAATAATTACATTAGACTGCGAAGACTGCACTCCATCCGGAATTTAATTATTTTAAGCGGCCATTGTAATATACAGAGCTCCGGGCAGCTTTGAAGGAGGGATTAGGAAGGATAACCGCCAGACCCCATAACCCGAGCATACTGGTCACTCCGTATTACCCAGTGAAACTTCACGATCGCCGGAAAATCGAACCGTGACTAAAGTATTGCTTCGATACATGCGAGAAAGATGTACACGATAAACGCAAAAAAATATCCCCTCGACTGTAGCAATTTGATCTCGACTCGGGTATATCAGTGTGAACCACTACTAATACGACGCGGAGAGTCGCAGCCGTCGGCACAGTTCAAAGGCCCGTGCCTCCTCACAATGTAATACCAATATAAAATTTTTTTATGATATTATTACTTATTTTTTTATGAAACTCACCAATATATTTGTGGCATTTTTCTGATTAAAATAAGACCAAACACAATATAATTTCAACTGTATTTAGTGGTTTAATTGACGATGAACGTTTCGGGCGCAAGGAAAGACAGCGTATGGGAAAGGAAGAGACGTGAAGAGTCGCAGTCGCTTCGGCCGCGCGCGGTCTCTTTACACGCACTGTCCTTCTCTACGTTCGGCTCGGCCTTTGGAAAGGAACGTGGGGGCAATAGTAGGCTATGGTGGGGGTATAGTTTAATACCACAGTACCACAGCCTTGGCATCAGTGCCCCCGGCCCGACTGGTGGGCTCTCGCCGAGCTCGAGCGGCACGAGCGCAGCGGTATATCCGAATATCGATCGATATCGATCGCCGTGACAATTATTGATAAATTTATTATTTCTAGCTGGTTAATGTTTATAATAATCCCATTTTACAGCGATGTCCACAAGCAATCCCTTGGCTATCTGACCACCTAATTTTTTAGTAAAACTGGCTAATAGTATTCGAGATACGGAATAACTTTTCAACCATGAACATTCGCACGCATTAATTTATTCAATACAATTCACAGATAAATTTATTATTTCTTGCTGTTCAATGTTTATAACAATTTCTTTTGCTAATGATGTTAACGAGCACTCACTTGACCACCTTTCATCTAATTTTTTCGTAAAAATAGACAATAAAACTCGATATACAGATGTTATTAAAAATAACATTGCAATGTTCTTAAAGTTTTCTCTAATTCTTTACCGTTTTATATTTCACTCAGCCAATTTCTTTATAAATGCATAAAAATCCGCAGTCTAGTAATCACTTTGCAGAATTCGAATTCGTTTATAAATTACAGAGCCCTGAATTTACACGGTTCCAGAAATATTACAAATATTCTTGCAAATTCGACCGTGATTCGCGTCCAAAAAAATCTCCATAAAATATTTTCATACCTCGCGATTTTTCCTGTTCGAATTCCGGTTTTTACGTTCGTGGAAATCGTGGGCGGGGACGATAAACGCGGGGCGGAAAACACGAACGCACTCCGCGCTATAAATAATACTAATGAATTCAAACAATTGCATATTGTAACGCTGTTCCTCTCGTTCAGGCCAATGTGCCAGTTTCAAATGCCTATTCTTGTTCAATAACAATAATTCCAGTTGTAAGTGTCGATTTTTTGCTGCTTCAGTTTCATGCAGCCAGAATGCAACCGCGTGTCATCGAATGCAGGTATTTTTATGCCATCGGAACGCAGTTTTGCGAGCGCTGCGAACGATTGATGATTTAAACGGTTTCCAAATTGATTTTACATGCCGAACTTTCAGTTTTGCTGCGGTAGAAAAATTTTACAAAATATGCTTCACACTCTGGCGACGGTGCCTGGGTCTATCTTGACCCAGGATATCAAAATTCTCATTTAATTCCACTTACGGCGATCGAGGGGTTGGAAATTCAACAATTGTGTCCATTTATAAAGTTGCGTTTCCACTTATGCCACGATATGCCACGATATGCCATTCCACAGATGTGATGAAACCAGACCAATGTGTTTACAGCAAGTATCTTCGAGAATATGTTTAAAAAAGTTGATAAACGAAGCTAGGTTATGAACACCGTTCTAAACACTAGCACAGTTGTAAAATAGGTCTGCCGCCCGAGGGTTAATGCAGTCTATTGCATAGTGAAATGAGAGTGAAGAATTCAGTTTGCCGGAACGAAACATTTGAAATTTAATAGTGGCGCGTAAAACGCGTCGAGCGCGGCACGATGCAATTTAAGAGCAAACCGAGGGTAAGAGATTAATTGTATTGCCGAAAAATTCTCTTATTATTGCGAGCCGTATATCTGCGCGCTGTGCTGCAGTTGCATATGCATGCGGGAGCCTGTGAAAATGCACGGTAAGGCGCGGAAATTGTAGCAAACCGCGAGAAATCGATTGCGAGAAGAATTTCATTTGATCCCAATTTTCGGGGCGGTATGCGAGCACAGTAAACTTGATCCACAGACGCCATTCTTCAGTCTCCTGTCATTCAAACTTGCTGAATCCTACCTAACCTAAAAAAAAAGAGTATCGAATAAACAAAACGTTGTTTATGCTTGATTTGTATACGTATTATTGTTTCAGAAACTTTCATCAACATATCCATGATGCTTCTGTGAACAATATTTACTTTTGAGCAATTAGCAAAAACATAACAAAATTGATTTACAATTTTCAATATTCCACAACGAAATCTCCAATTTAAAAAAAACTGTTTACAGTCGATCAAACCTACCCAATTGAAATGAATAAAAAAATATATAAAAAAAACTTTTTGAAAACCACGCTTATATTAAAATGCACTAACGCACAGTTTTTTTTTGTAATTTGTTTTTTAATAGTGCATTGTCATCAAGTTCTGAGCTATGATTAAAGTTTCAAGTCTCTAGCTCATCGGGAAGTGGTTTAAAATTCGATTACAAGATTTGCCGCATACAACAACAACAACAACGACAACTCGGCAAGCTAATATAAGCGTGGTAAAAAGACATGAACTCGATGGAACAAATAGTTTTCGGGATAAAAATTGGCAAACGCAGCTTTTTGTGGGAGGAGTCAAAAATTGTGAATTAAGGTGATTGTCAAGTTGTTTAAAATTCGAGCGGATTTTACAGTACCTACAACATATTTTAATTCGCAGGAAATCCCGGGTATCGAGTGCAAAGATGATTGATTCGTCTGTCGAATGCGCATTGACATGACAAATGACGTTTTGATGCGAAAGAGTAGCAAATTATGATGCATTGTTCGCCGGGTAAAAATTCTAGTTAGCAGGACGAGGAAAGTTCGAGCGTGGTAATCTATTGATTTAAGTCTATTGAACGGTGATACGAGTGCAGTTTTAAATCTGCACATATTCTTCGCCGGAAGAAGCGGGATCGATCATGCTCGGCCCGCCGCGCCGCGCCGCACCGTTGTTCACTGTCAAACAATTAAAACGAAAATCAAAGTGTCTTTTCTAACGGGAACGAACACAATACGGACAACTTTCCCACCGAAGTCCTCGTTAATTAAATTCTGAACTTTCTATTTTAAAAGTTGAGCATTCCATAAATTATTAAAGAATCCCCACGGGTAAAGGATTAGTTACAACGTTCCTTGAATTTCTCGACACTTTTCACACCGGTTGTTCGCATTTTTTAAAGAAACGTTCCGAAACAACCGAGCCGTAACTCGAGCCGCGTATTTAAGTAGGAGTTAATCTTTTTAAAAATGCATTCACACCTGCATACGGACTGTTTCCTCAGGATGCACCGTAAATTCTTCGTTCTCCCCCTTGGTTGTCTACTCGCGAAGTTCGAACAAGATTAAAAAATAGTTGGGGTGAGTTTTTCGATGCATTATTAATCGGCGAATGCACTTTGCTAGAAGGTAAACGGGGGCAATATATCGCGAACGGCGAAGAAATAGGGGCATAATAGGCTCGTTACAACTAGTGTGGCGGTGACGTTATACCGCGGTTCCAAAATCGAAGCGACTCCAACGAAAATGGACGATAAATTTCATACGAATGTCGTTTCGGCCGGCATGGCAGAGTTGTAAAACGGTGATTTATTTACAATGCGAACTAACTGATTTACAATCGCGGCGAAAACCATGCAGCCAACGGCGTTTCACAGCCGCGACCTGCTCAGCCTCCCCTTCTCACCCCTTCTCACCCCCTCCCAACCCGTTACGCCCCGGTTTCCTTCGATTCTCTCCGCGCGTTCCTCTTCATTTTTCAATTTGTTTTAGTAATCGACACGGCGAATCTCGAACACGCACACATATATATGTATATATATATATTTAGCTTTTTTACTCGTTTACGCTTCGCGAGTCTCTTGATTAATTTTTCGGCCCGACAAATCGCTAAAAAAGCCTCTTATTATTAAACTCCCGGTTTTATGAACTTATCCGCAGAAATCAGCAATCAAAAGAACCCGTATTTTTAACAGGATAAATATAACAATATAACGACTTGTATTTCATAAACAAACTCGAAATGAGCAAACTGATGTATCATTTGAATCGGAAAAATGTCACAAACATAAGAGAATACATAAAAGCAAAAATGTTTAAACAAATTTTTCGCAAATATGCACGCGGCTATTTCATATAATATCCAGAAATTATTGTCACTTATACAGTGTTAAACCTAAAAATGATTTGGTGCATGTATAGTATATACATAGATTTCGGCGTGGCACGATTTTCAAATAATTGCATTTTAAAGTTGCATCCCGGAGCTGCAGCGCGAGCGCATGCAAATCTATGCTAACAGGAATAGTTCCCGCGATCATTTTCTAGTTCGCTATTTAATTTTGGGCATGCTACATTTCCGCCCGCTATCAGTGACAATTCTAATTAACCGTACAATACTTTACCGAGGCAATTAAGCTCTACAATCCCGAAATTGGTTCGGAAGATACAGAAATCCGCGAGCGCCGTGTCGAGCATTTTAATCGAGTCGAGTTTGTCATTAAAAAATATTGTTGGCCAAGATATCTCTCTCTCTCTCTCTCTCTCTCTCTCTCTCTCAAGTCGAAGCACTTTTCTTAACGACTTTCAACGTCGCATTAACTTCGGAATTATTAAGGACGAGGCAGTGCACTCTTTGGGAAGTTCGAGTGTAATTTAATATCCTCCAGGATGTTGACTAACTTCCTGACGTCATTATACGATGTGAAAATAAAGTTACGACTGCTGATTCTCGGTGTTTTAATCGAAGCGACGAAGCTCGCCGTTTAGCATAACGTTTTTCTTACAATTAGTTTTCGCCCAGTGTGTGTTTTTGAATTTTCATTAAATGAGAAAGTTTAATGAATTTTAATATGGTGCCATTAAGGCGTGCTACACTTCTGCGAACACCGGCGCTCGAATTCAGACGGAAATGTTGCTCGTGTCTTTGCCCTCGATGACGGATATAGCGCTCGCCGCACCGTGATCACAAATTCGAATCCGATGGCCTAGTAATTAATTAGCTTCCGAACTTGGACCGCGAGAAGCCTGTGTGCTTCGTCACATGGCTATATTTGCCATTCTCATTTTACTTAATGAACGCTGATCTCGTTATGCTTGCAACATCTCTAATTTATTAATCGTTAACGTGTAATTATACTACGATCCAGATAAGGAAAACGCTTTTTGGTAACACTTCAGCAACATTCCAGTGAGATTCTACGGACTCGGATTCGTGGTGGAAGTTTTGTAAAGAAATCATAATGACATTTTTGTGACGTCCTAGTAACATTCTAGAGATCACAAATTTTCAGTGATATAGCCAAGACTTTCTAGTAACATTTCACTCAACACTCTCCAGTACAATTCTACTTATAGAGCCAACGTTTCCCAGTATACTTCCAGTGAAACTCGTAGTAATATTCTGGGGATGTGACGTGGATATATCAGAGATATTTTGCGGTAATTCTAGGGATATTACGGTGACATTCTAGTAACATTCTGATGGTAAGAAACATTGTAACGACATTTTGGCGACAATCTAGTACCATTTTAGGGCCAGTTTAGACATCTAATAAAATTGCATACTAGAGACGTCCTTGTAATATTCTAGGGATATTCTCGTAAGACTGCAAATAATGTTCGATCAAGGTCAACAATCAATCTCATCTATCATCTGACAGAACTGCAAGGAACAGAAAGCTTTCTTCCTCCCCTGTATAGAACGTAAAATATTTTAAAATATTTCATTCCCGTTCAAAATGGATGTTCTTTGTAACTCGATAGCGTGTTACAAAGCGAGCTCGTGAAAGCTTTTGTGTGTTTTTCATTGGCGGTTTTTACCATGGATTTTAACAAATACGAGCCGGTCCATGATCCGATATATTTTGCGCCAGCCTCTCTCTTCACATTCTCGGGTTTTTTGCCTGGAGGTTGTATCTTCCCGGGCGGAGATGTTCTTCTCAAATGATAGAAGCGATACGCGTGTGTGCTCAGGCTACTGGTTCCCGCGTTGATCATCATCCTGGAGGTGTAAAACAGAGAAAAAGAGAGTGAGAGGGAAGAATAGAGAGAGAGAGAGAGAGAGAGAGAGAGAGAGAGAGAGAGAGAGAGAGAGAAAGGTCAAAAAAGAAAAGCACTCTAGCGAGTCCCCGTGCAACACTGTGCACGGTATAATCCTCGGAAATTCACAAGGGTTTAATGATTTCCACGTGCTCTCTCCCCCTTTCTTTTAAATTAAAACCGAGCGCAACGCCGGTGGATCCCCAAGATCCGCGGAATGTTTAATTCGTAATTACTGTCATGGGGTATAGTTATTAGGGGTGGCCGCGTGCCCGGAAATTCGTGTTCGAGAAAATTTATATTCTTCGGAGACCCGAATGTCATTATTAATAAAAAAAGGACACTACCCGACCCGACTTCGATTTCGGGTACCCAACATTTCCGAGTATCCTAGTATTACTAATTTTTAGATCCCGGCCCGACCCGACCCAAGTTATCAAAACCTGACTGGAGGCTCGGGTACCTGCCCACCCCTAACAGTTATACGATCTTTTTTTTGACGAATCGTCGCGCTGAACGACGTCGATATTGAACAATGCAGGTACGCTTCAACCGTCCTAGATGCCACTCGGTTTTTATTTATGGAACTCTGTTAAAACCGACGGTGGGATCGGGCGTAGGAAGCTGTTGCAGCGGCGATCATCAATAATTGCGGCCGGTAGCGCAAATTAAAAACAATCGAGGGCGACGCGACGACGCGGAATCACGAACGTCGAATTTTTATCAAACATTTCCGACGCGGATGTCCGACGAAGAAGACACGGTTTTTCTGGTGCTGTATGTATTTCTGGTTCTGTGATGTTTTATTCAAGCAAGTATTGATTAAACACGGAAAAACAAGCGGCCCGAGCATTAGATGAAAGTTTCATGAACCGTTGCGACGCGGTGCGACGACCATTCGCAAAAATTCCAAGGCAAAGAAGCAAATTGATCCGCGCTGCGTTCGATTAAATGTTGCTTCTTTGCCAGAGCATTAGTACACCACCGCACCGACACGGCGGGCGCAAGCATTCGGGCCGTCAGGCAAAAACAAGTCGACAAGGAGAACCGTGTAAGTGGGAGACCGCGGCAGCGGAAAAACCGACTGATTGGCGAGAAAGCAATTAATTAACTTCGCTCTGATTAACCGTTGCACCGTTATTGGCTGGTAATCTCGAGCTTCTGACCCCTTCCGACTCCGTTCCCAAGGTTATCAAGAAATCCAGATGCAAATTACACGGCAAGCCACCCACCCTTTAACGTTCCCACGGATTCGTTTTTCTTTTATTTTTTTCTTGCCTCTTTAACCACCTCGAGTCTCATTAATTGCAGCTGTTCCCCGCGAAATCATCGACTGTTCGCCGGCTCGAGATGCTCGCTGGGCGAAACACGGTCGAAACGTGCTCAATGGAGTTACCGTCGAACCACCGACAACCGACGACGACGTTTTCATCAACACGGTATCACCGACAGTTCACCGACGACAATCACTTTTCTCGTCGATCGAAGTATTCTCGCCGTAACTGTCTCTACCGTAGCTGTTAGAATTGTATTCCCACCACTGGGGAGAACTTTGAATCAGTCGAGCGGTATACATATACGCTCGACGACCGAGACAGGGATCGGGCATCGTTGAGAGTCACACTAATCTATTTTTATGGAACCTCTACCATCGTATTCACCTCGTTTCTCTGATTAAAATGACACCGAACACGACATAATTACGATCACAATTACTTGTGCAACAAGTGAAGCTAAGAATTCGTGCACCTCTACCATAAATGTCAAGTCCGAAACTTGAATCGCCTGTTAAGTAATTATGATCGTAATTACATCGTGTTTGGTATCATTTTAATCAGAAAAACGGGACGAATTCTGGCGGCACTGTGAGCAGAGAGAGGGTAACTGTTTCTCCTCAATTCCAGTCAATTCTGATATGGCGATGCTGATACCAATCTACGGAAATACTGTATACGTATGTTCAGGTAACAGTCTAGTAATGTTCTAGCAACATTCAAATTTTCCTCTCCATAAACCAGATAACGATTCTTCGCATCCCGTTCGCAAAATGAAAAATATTCACAGTTACCAGGTAAAGTCAGAACTATTTTGACCGATGACACATGAATTTCGACTCGACATGTTCGGTCGAGTGCATGCGTAAACCGCATGTTTAGGGTAAAAAAATCTTGCCAGCGTGTGCGTTCGAACCGGTAGGGCAAGGAGAGGGGAAGGTGGCCGCGCGCGGCGTCGTCGTTTGCCCGAAAAATCAGAACACAAAATTGTCAGTTACGTTCGAAATGCCGTCCGTTACACTTCAATCTTCCATAGTCACGTTCGAGCGACCATCAGCTGCACTTTACCCTCGAACAGTCGCGTTTCACGTTCGTGTGCCCGGCACAATGAATCTCGGAACAATAAAAATATCTGGTGATATTCCGTAGACACAATGACGTTGTAAACGCATTCACTCTTTTTCTGTCTCTCTTCAAATGAGACACACACACATACATATACACGCGTGCGCGCGCGCATACAAACACAGAGAACCACACGGTAAGAATGAAAGCCCGGGCGTATAATACAAATTGAATTAAAAGGAAATGAGAAAACAGGTGCGCGCGATATTTGTTTCTGACAGCGTATGAATCAAAATAAATTATTCATTAACAAGGGCGGGGAAAACGGATTCGATTCGATCCGATCCGGATAGCTCGCGTGACGTGCAAGCTCGCTCGCGAACGCATCAAAATTATTAATTTTCTTCTTTATACAAAATTTAACCGGGCTGTGCTCGTCGACGACCGATGCGACGGTTTTGTCCACGCGACAACGACATCCCCACTCGGCTTTTTACAACTTGATATTGCTCCGGCTGTTGCTTCTTTGACGCAATCAATTTTCAAATTAAAATTGGAAAGGTCAGGCGATTACGTGCCGAGGAGAGCGATGCACTTTTTATTCGATTTTTGTTCCGTAGACGGAATTAAAAGGAGAGGTTTAATAATGATCAGTCGGCGTATCTTAAAGACTAAAAATTAAACCATTTCAATTAGTTATCATTGCGAGAAATATTAAACACATTTCTATGTTTGTATTTTGGACTCGTGTAAAACCAATATTGCATGTATATGCATTTTTATGCAAAATGAAAATCTTTTGCGTCGATTGCAAGCTACTAGAAATAAATTAAAATAAGTATTGTGACACCCTGAAATTCTAATGAGCTTTTTACTCATCCATTTTCTCATAAATTCGTTAAAATTTGCAATCTAGTAATGAATAATTACATTAGTATTAGAGTTTTTATGATTCGTTCAATATTGCCTAAAATTCATGCGCATGAATTTAAGTGGATAGGTTTAATAATTAATGAATAGTCAGCGAAACTTAACGGTTAATTTTAGCGACTCGGAACTTTATTGAATATTGAAATAAGCTACGTGCAAATTTAATGAAATATTATAAATAGCAATATCTATTATGCATTAGAGTTATCATTTAATCGGGATTCTATAAAAGTATAGATTTTAGATAGACAAAATTTTTGTCATCCGTTGATACTGTACAACTATTCATAAAATGTGTAGTTGATATTTATTTGTATTACTGATTATTCGTAATAATTTTGATCAGTTTGTAGATATTTGATTTGCAATTTTATTGAAAAACCTGTTTCACTACGATGAGTTCCATCGTTATCCTTAGATTAAATAAACTCCATAAATTTTCCATGAGATTCTTTCAATCTTATGAAATATGTTTCGTTTTTTGACATGTTTCGAATCGTTGTGTCCAGTTACAACTAATTCCTCGTCGAGATCCATTTTTTTAAAGTTGACACTTCCAAATTTTCATTTAAAATGTCAATATGTATATTTATTTGCATTCGTTATTCCGTTTATTGACACTGAATTTTTTTTCCAACCCCATGCCGCTATGGATTCCATGTTTGACGCTTCCTTTGATTAATATTATTTAATAATGAAATTCATTCTCCAAATAATCTTTTTTTAAAAATCACTTATTATACATACTTTTGAACTTAGACGTTTTCTTTTATGCTCTTTTTTAATTGTATTAATATATTGCTCTTTATATTAACACATTTCCCTTTATTCATATATGCTCTTTATTAATATATTTCTCTTTATTAATAATAAATTATAATAATAAATATATTCCTCCATACGGTTGTGAGTCAAACTTTTGATGAAAATTCTCAAAAAGTGTACTAAATATACTGTTAATTTCAATTAACCGTTTCGGTCACGAATTATTGTTTTTCAATATGAGGATAACGTTTACAAACAATAAAATTCACCAAATTTAGATACACCAAGCATTTATTTCGTATGCCCTTATATGAGGGGGGGTCATGACCAAAAGGGGTGAAACTGAAATAAAAAATTCTGTGAAATGTTTTCGAATTATTTCTGAAATTTCTGTGTGTGTGTGTGAGTGTGTGTGTGTAGACTGCGGATCTTTATGCGTTTATAGCAAAATTGAGTAGATGAAATCATGAAGGGGAGAAATAACATTAGATTTAGTTCCTATTTCCTGTAATCGATGCAGACAATGTTTATCTTGCATAAAGATCCGCAGTCTAGTAATCAATATGTAAGGATTAGTGAAAATACAGGAATACAAACAATATAAATTTTCCTTTTCTACTAGCAAATTATAAACGACAAAGAAGAAGGTGTTTTAATCATTGTAAATGCAAAGATAATTGTATAGTTCAAGGGATTAGATAAACTTCTTTTAATCATTGCCTCACAGTTTTAAATAAATTGTCCATTACTGGAATAGTTGCAATCAAATGTATGTACAATAGAATAAAAAGTCTTTTTAATTCTGTTTAATGGACGTCCGTTATTTTTGTTCCAGGTTCGTACGAAAAGGACGGCGCTGTGGTATCGCAATTGTGTTTATTAGTACAGCAAGAACGGTATTGGTGTCATGCTTAGCGTAAAAGTTTATTGAAATGAATATTAGCATGCTTGTAGCACGTTTGAAACAGTAGATTATTTTTATTTGCTTGTTGGTTGCATTACTCAAATTATTCTGTGTTTCCTCTGAGAGATTATTGAATTAATCATTATTAATCATAATTTGAATAGTTCTTTCATTGTATTATAACAATTTTATTATTTCACAATTCAAACTGAAAAATTGATTCTACGTCTACTCGGAGACAACCAATTCATTAGCGTATCAAGGAGCCATTAATTTCGAAGACGGTTTAGCCACAACAGCATTAAATTGCACGACGTTTACTCGAACAGTTGATTCAACAGAGGCCTAATCATTTCCCGTCGTTGACTGCTGACTGAATGCCAAGACGGCCGAATGCTTCTCTGTCAAACCGTGCACTAGATTCTGATTGAATCAAGCTGAAGTGTCATGATTGACACTGACCGATCAACTCGATCAACAGTATGAACCAAACGATAATTTTCCAATTGACGCAGCCGCTGTAATTCTAATTGCAAATTCAAATTCCAAATTCTGAAGAATGGAAACTCCTGAGTTATCCGAACGTATAACAATCGACTGTTTTTTGCAAGTAATGTAACGAAGTTGCAAGCAAATTGCAAGCAAAGTCTCTGTAATTTGTTTTCTCTGCATTGTTTTGGTAGAAATGAAGGTGATCTTCAACGTTTTTAATGGAATACTATGTATTTATTATGTATGTATGTATTTATTAGGTCTTTCATGTTCAGAATGCACATTTCTGACCTTGTGTGACCTTGAAGATCAATGTGTTGTATACGAACGAATTCGTTCTGGCCTACGCTTTCATATGAGAGAAAAAGATGCATACCATTCCATTTAGAAAATTGAAAGTCATCTTCATTTGTAAAAGTATAACCATTACTAGGGATGGAATCAAGTTCAATATGTACTCACGAATCCGAGTCAATTTCAATAACCAAGTTTCATTCCATGAGTTTCGATTACTACTTAAAAGCAATAATGTTTCAATGATTATATTTGAAGAGTACTCATTTTACACAAACTGATATCGAATTGAAAAAACAAAGGAACGACGTATATTGAGAAACAGCCAATCAGACACAGTGATCGAAAAGTTCTTGAATCGATAGTTGGCGGTAAATACGAATTGAGAACCTGCCTTTCCTAACCCAGACACTTTTGCTTATATACCATTTGTTATGGTAAAAATTAACATTCAAATTATTTGACTCAACGATTCTAAAACACTGAGTGTTTATTTGGTGAATGAGACACTCAGTACAATATTCAGTATTTTTCAGACGGAAAATTCTCTTCAAGATGATCCATACTTGGATCGAAACGTTGAGAAAAATGTTTTAAATTGCAGTTTTGATTTTGGATCGAACCTGTGCGCCGCGCCGATAGCATAAACTAATTTCTATAATTGATTTTAAAGGTAGAAAAAATAATGATTAGAAAAATCAGAGAATTTCCGGTACGATATTCATAAAAGTTTCGAATCTGTTCGACCAAGATTCGAATATACTTACAAGTATTATTTCCGTTTACCGAAGTACTCGTAAAAGGTTCGGAACTATCTGGCATAGGTTCGAGTATACTTAGGAGTACGATTTCTGTTTTTCGAAGTACTTATAGAGAGTTCGAATTCAATCAATCAAAGTTCGAACCTGTTTGCGAGGTACTTGATCCCATCCCTAACCATTACACTATTACATTGCTTGCAAAAAGCAATATAACTTCTTCCATTTTCATTTCTTTCTAGTGTTTACTATTTGGAAGAAAAACGCTGGCTAGTGTCAGCGTGAACACCCTATACAGAACAGGCCTGTGTCAAACAGTAATATCGTTTGTCTAGCGTTTTAATTTCCTCTGTCTTTGCTGCGACAGCCGAATTCTTCTTTCATGAGACCTTTGAGCTTGTGAGACAAACAAAAATCAGGGATCGGTGGACCCGGCGAGGAGGTTTTCGAAAACACTGTTCTTTAATGGAAAACTGTTTCAATAAGCCTCTGTCACTTACTATCTCTGCCAAGCAGCTACATTTGTATAATCTAGAACCTCCGTCCATTGGAACTTAATTAATTAAAATTAATAAAAACAATAGTCTAAAAATCGTTACAATATAAACATTTAACTTACTAAAGAAGTTATACATTTATAACGATGACAATAGTTTTAATCCCTCTTGAATTAAAATGCTGATAGTTTTTATTATTCCAAAAATTACACGCTTGCTCGAGGAATGTTTTGGCTATTTTTCGGCTAAAATTGAATGAAGAATTTCAACGCATTAAAAAACAATTATTTAATTTTCCTTTCGGAAGAATGACTGGAAAAGCCTATTGGGTTGGAACGAAAGTTCGTAGCGTTTGTAAATTAAAATTGAAAGCTAAAATGCAGATATTTATTCATAGATTTATTCAATAACATATTTTCCATTCTGTTCTTTACTTTTTGCCTTTTTCAAGGTAACTTCTCGTGTTATTGAATAAAGTCAAAAAGTGGCAATTCTGAGGTTATGTCATTGAAAAATATGTATGAAGTGCCGCAACATTCACGAAAAGCGTCACATCCCTATCTCATCCCTAAAGAAGCTTAAACTATCTCAATATAAGCGTTCTAGAGTATTTTTAAGTTGATTTTTCTGCAAATACCTTAATTTTATCCTCGATTCTTAATTTGGAAACGCTACGAACTTTAAATCTTTACGACGAGTGTGACTCGTTAAAATACGGCGCAAGGGGTTAGAAGTAGCTGAAACGGCAGATGCTAAATAGAAATAAGTTGTCGAAGTTCGGACGGGCATATTTCGGTTATTTTTGCGAAGGAAGCACGGCGACAGGTCATATTTCGTGTGGCCGGTCGGATTCCATATGCGAAAGGTTTCGCGGCTATTGGGCCGAGTCTACACGGGGCAAACATGGTATTAGACGTGTTCAATATAAATCACGGCTGGGAAGAGGAAGGGTAAAGGGAACGGAACGGACGGAAGGTCCGTCGGAACGAAGAGCGAGCAGTTTTGCCGTGGATATATGTATGCAGGCGCCAACAGGCGAACAGAGGGGACGATCCCGAGGATGACGTTGCTGCCGGTGTCGGCGTTAATGCTAATGCTAATGCTAATGTCGATGCTAATGGCGTTGACGTTGTCCTCTGCCGATCTATGCCCGCGAATGGACCCACCGACAGACACGTACTACCTCGACCCCAGCAAATTGATTATCGCCGATTTATACGATCCTGATAAGCAGATCAATTCGAGCCGACCGGCTGAACCGATTGCCTCGATTTCCGATTTCCTCAATCGTTCTCTCCTCATGATTTTTCTTTTAGTTAGCCTGTTCGTACAGGAAGGTAAGGCGTTAATTGCAGAGAGATTTCGCGTGGGGAGATCGACGGCGGGACCGTCGATTAACAAGTTGTTACGGATAAATCGTTGGTTTATGGCAACGGCTCGATCGTAAAGCGGAGAGCGCGCTCTGTGCCACCTAGGGACGTCTTCCCTCTCGATTAGGGGATGAACTATTCCGTTCCAGGCGGACACCGGCGCCCCCTTTTTCTCATTAGAGCGACATGAACACCGTAACCTGCAAATAATTAACTGATCACCAGCCATCAAAGCCTTTTTACCTCGGCTATCGCGATGGCATATTTGACGTGACGCGTGAATTTCGGGATTTTTTTGTAGGCTAGTGGACCCATGGAAATTTGTGGAAATTGGGTGATGGGTAGTTGATACTTTGGAGAAGCTGTGCAAAAAGTTTCAAGTTCACAGGTCGATTGTTTATCGAGCTGTGATTGCTTCTTCTTCTTGCAAAAAATTGTGTGCTAATGGGTTGTTCAAAATTGATGCTTCCGGCCAATATCATCGATCTTTAGTATAATTAACCCCTTGGTTACCACGGACGAGATATCCCGCGAGAAATGTCGTTCGTACGACGACACGCACTAGTTTTCCTATAAATGCATAAAGATCCGCAGTCTATTGATGAGCTATGGTCGCTTAAAGTTGAGGATATGTCCAGTTTCTTGACAGATAAGGGCGCCGACATATTAGTTTGTAGTGACGGTCGCACGCCGCTTACTGAAAAATGGATATGAGGTATTCTTTCATATTTTGCAACTTCAAAATGATCCGAATGGGCAGGGAGACGATGACGTCATATGGGCCTAGCGACGAATGTCCCTTTTTTCGTTTTTCTCGATGCACGCACACGGTTATGTTCTGTCTCATTGACACGGTCGGGTGGACTGCAATAGTAGGCTTTTGTCTATACGTATAACTCCACACAATCGAATTTTGCAAAGATTTTAACAGCTTTAAACTTCAAACTTTCTCAATAACTATTCTTTTGCGACATGTGGCTCCCTAAAAAACAATTTTACCAACAATTTTCTTTGTCATACACAATTTTGGTTGCAAGTTTCTCTTACAAATGTCCACCGATCCAGAGGTGTAGATTCACCCCTAGTACTGATGACCTAAAAAGTTATTCGTATAATCGAAATCCCAGGTAAGTATCTGAAAAATCGATGTGGAACAGCCCCGTATCAAAAGTGTACGAATTTCTACAAAGCCCCACAACAAATAATTCAGTAAAGAATTAATTAATTTAAAGAAGAAATAATGAATAAATTAATAAGAAATAATCTTCGAAGCTGTACATTTTCGCACTCATTCCTCGCAATGTTATCCAAACGTGGTAGAAATTTCGCAAATTCCCATCGAACCGTTGATTTATAAAAAAAATCGTGAAACAAGCGACGCCCAACTATCGTACAGTTTAATCGGTTTTTACTTTCCGCGCGTCTCGCCCGAATAGCGATCGGTTTCGCATTTCGAGCATACAGCAAACAGCCGAATCGTCAAACGTCGACGCAGAGTGGCATAAGTTCGAAAAGATACGATTATGCGCTAGAGCTCGAATAACCGGATTCGCGATTAATTCGATTCAACGTGAATGGTAATTGTGTTGACGGAGCATCCGCATTAGCAGGCTGCTGCAAAAATACAGTATCGGGCTGGTTGGCGGCGATACTCGCATTATCTCTCGAGATAGGAAAAAGTACGGAATACGCACGCTTAACTCTTATAGGGGATCGCGAGGTTCGCATCGTCGGGTTCGATCCGTTTATCAAGAATTAGCTGATTCGCCTGGTGGTCCTTTTGTCCCGGGTTTTCAATAAAGTTTCCTGCTCCGTCGGCGAGGATTCCGTCGAACGACACCGTGCGGCAAGTCCGCAAGTTAATTATGTCGATTAATTTGATAAAATGGTGGATCGACGCTCGCGCCGAGAGCGGCGTCTTTTAAAATTCAAACGCGGCGAACGCAACGCGCCGAGTTAAGCCTTATGAATATGCACTCGGTGTATCGACGGCTGCAGTTGCACTTCGAAACGGAGCATCGGCGGCGCGGCTAAGATAAACAAAAATATGAAAGGAAGAAAGGCGACCAAGCCGCGCGCGCGCGCGCTCGTGCACCGCGTTTCCCGTGTATGCATATGCATGCGCGAATTCAGGTATGCGTACTTAACGCAGGTACTTTTTGGACTTGAACAAGTCGATTAGCATAGAGATTGAGTCGTGGCTGTTTATGCAAATGCGGTACGGTAGTAAAGGTAGTAGCAGTAATTGACGTCGACGTCGTCAACGACGATGACGTCATTTCGACTTAAGACTCGATCCCTGGAATCGAATTGTCGAATTAATCCGCCGATGGAAATTTCGATTGCATCCTCGTGCGAAATTATTTACGATTCTTGTACGTGTTTTTGATTTTAACCTGATCGCGCGAATCGTCGGAAGAAACCAGACGATTGGATCGATGCGACATCTATTAATAGATAACGCATTGTTAATTGAGCTCGCCGAGAACATCTGAGCTTCCTGAACTCTATTAAATTATTGATGCTGCTCTGATTATCTTGTTACGCGGAAAGCAACCTTCTACAATTACAGACAGACGCTGTACGTATCTCCGCCGCATTATATCGCAGTACGGCTCCTCGGTTGTTTGCATTATCCGCGACGGTATCGATAGCACGTACTCGCAATACTGCGGAATAAAACCGTCCGTAATTAAGCGCGACGAAATTTGCATTTCAAGACAATTTCAAAACGTCGCACAGCGTCGAGAACCACGGACAAAAATCGAAGAAGTCACTGCTTCATATCGATTCAAAACTATGTTCATACCAGTACTGGTTCGTACTATGTCAAAATTTCGAAATAAATCATTTTTTCAAAAAAAAATGTAAAAAATTCAGAAGGAAATTAATTACAAACGAATTTGTAAGCGAATACATATTAGCAACATCGAATAGTACATCAGTTCGTAGCGTAACTTGTTTACGCGGTGTTATGAACAAAAGACGTTTGTAAGAAATAATCTTTTTAGAAAATGATGGCTAAGGGTTGGCTAATTGTAATTCATCTTCAAAAATTTGGTAATACTTATATGCAATATAATAGTTAACTTGAAACGAAACCATTAAGTTTTACTGGTTTCCCGAATCTTTAGAAGAGAATAAAAAAACAGTTGTTGAAAACATCCTGGGAATTTCATTACGTCGTATTAGTAAGATAATATATTTTGATACTCCCTGTGTCGCATATTAATCGTAGCAGTTGATGAATTTAATTTGTCCCATAACAATAGTAGCAAAAGAAAATAAATATAGAACGCAACATTTATTATGTAGAAACTAGACTATATTAAACAATACATTCAAAATATTACTCCTAATTTTTATTATGAGTATTCAGATAGTTTCTGCATTTTAAACTTGTAAACTTAAAATTATTAGAGCCATCGTTCTTCATTGCTTCCAGCATAACTTGTTTTCTTTCATCTTACTTTTACAATGGGTTGACATTCAACTGAAATAAAACAATTGGGCAAGAGGTAGAGCTTAAAAAATTTGAGGGGGTTCAAGTCATCACTTCGTCGAATTTTAACCAGTTTATAAAATACAGACCTCATTAATGCAATAACGTCGCTTTTCCCAGTCAATATTTCAGATTTTGATAAAAATTAATGATTGCATTATGTAATAATATATACAAAACTGGGGGGGGGGGTTTACGTCATCATTTTGTTGATTTTTAATTTGTTTGTAAGCTACATTTATTGAAAAATTTCTAATCAGCTATATTCTTTGCTAACGTATCGTCCCAAATCATTTGATTTTCCGGTGAATATCCGGGATTTGGTTAAAAATGACAGCTTGCATGACGTACTATATGCAAAATTAGCGGGGTTTAAGTCATCACTTTTCGAAATTCGAGCTCGTTCAAAAAATACAAGGCATCATATTTATGAAACCATGAATTTCGACTGAAATATAATTCCACTGAAAATACAGCTATTTACGATCGCCATCGCGACTCCAATAATGAGTAGACAGCGGGTTTTCATGCAATATCAAATTTTGTTCCCAGAATTGCAACAAATCGGTTAAATGGAAATTTATTTTCTTAATACAATCGCCGCGGAAAGTATGTTGACATTGTTGACACGTCTGAGAAATGCATATTTTCTATTTTAAATCAATAATTTTGGAATTAATCGAAAATATATGTTATGTATGTTATGTAATATAGTACAAACTAGTATGTGTAGCATCGAAGATGACATAAAGTTTATAATAATGACAGAAAGAATTAAATAACTTTTTTATCAATTGCGGAAAGTATGTTGAAAATTCGTAATTGAGTGTATTCTTAACAATAAAACGACATAATTAATATGAAGTTTGATAGGTTGGTTGTTTAATAGGTTGAAAATTATACGAGAGTATTTTTAAATTCTTAATTAAATGTCGCCTACTCATGTTTATAATATCATAAATGCATAAAATCCGCTAATAATAAGTAATAATTGCATGTAGCACACGGAAAATGATAAAACATTCGAGTCACCGTTTTGTAGAATTGTTGCAAAGGTGAAAATGATATTCATCATCGCGTGGAAACCAATTTACTTTCTGCAAATTCAACGACGTATTAATATTTTTAAATTCTTAATTAAATGTCGCCTACTCATGTTTATAATATAAATGCATAAAATCCGCTAATAATAAGTAATAATTGCATGTAGCACACGAAAAATTATAAAACATTGAAGTCACCGTTTTGTAGAATTGCTGCAAAGGTGAAAATGATATTAATCATCGCGTGAAAACCAATTTACTTTCTGCAAATTCAACGACCCATCTTGAGCTCCATCTTTCCGAACTTTCCATTAGCATGGGGTAAATTGCTGTGAACAAAAGCAAGACTATACCTTTTTCAATACATATTAATGATCCAACTGCAGCTTCTTGTGTAAACTTTGCCAGGGAAGCGTTAAAAACTATCGAGGAGCGTTTCATCCATTACAGAAAATTCTCTTTAATATTTAATGGCGAAAGTTGGTGCAGCGGCACAGTATTACAGCAGAATTTACTGTCGCAATTTTTATACATATTGGATCGCGTTCTTTACTCGCAGAGTTTTCGAGGATATTAAACATGTTCTTTTTTATACGGTATATAACGAGTGCAATTAATTTCCACTTAGAACCGCCGGTTAAAATCCTGTTCAACTAATTCCGCGGTGAACAAATTCGGCGAAAAAAAGGAATTATCGTTATCGCGTCTAATAAATGTCGGCACGATGTATAACGAAGACTAGTTAGTAGTTAGGAGCAATTGTGGCGTAACAAAGCAAGAAACGCCGTGAAAGAGCTCGGGTTATTCAGTATGTAGTCCCCTGATTCTAAATTGGACGCTGCACGAGCTTATTTCTAGAGTGAAAAATCGGATTTGCGAAAATGAAATGAAATCTCTGCAACAGTAATCTTTGAAATTAAATTTTTTAATATCTTTTCGGACGGTGAAATGACCTCGCCCACACATACGCATATACACATACTCACTCAGGAACACATACGCACACACACGTTTGAACGCACATGTGCAGATGTATTGCGCACGACATTCTTTAATAATGAACTCGTAAAAGTCTTTTCGCCGTTTGAAACATCAGTATAATTATATTTTAATCACAAGCGAGCCTCATAATTGCAAACATAGCGAAAAACACTTCAAACAAATCTCTGCCGTTTCTAATTATTTTGAAACGGTGCGTTGGCCATTTTTGGTCGAGATTGGCAGCGGAATTGTCATCGAAATCAAAGTGCGTAATATGTAATGGGTAAATCCATTAACAGGCGAAATTATTTAAATTGTTTCGCCGGTTATTTGGATTGGGATTAAAATATGAAATTTTTGCTAACTATCCTTTCGAAAGAGGGATGAAAAAGTTGCGCTGGCAGTTTCAATGGACTTGTTCTCAGCTCGCTGACATTATCATCAAACGATAGGGCCAATTATTTCTCGAAATTTCCCGAGATCCGTTTCAAATTTCCCTGAATAAACCTCCTCGAAGCTCACGCGTTCCCTTTTGCAGGAAAACGGACTGCGCCCGGTGAAATAATCGAAAGACTATTCCTTCTGTTCTAAATCAGAGCTTATATCTTTATCGAGGAGTATTATCTTCTCTCCGAGTTGCTTTACAGTCACGTTAACGAGCGATGTGCCTTTGAAAAGCGTCGTGCAGCTTCGAAATTGCCTTTTACTCATTCATGACCAAAGACAGGTTCTTTATTTTATTTGTATCGTTAGTAGTCCGGCGAATTGCTGAAAAAAGTCCAGAGGAAAAATGGGACACGGAAATTCAGATTAGGTTCTTTTATTTTCTAGTAATCTTGTGAATTGTTGAAACAGTTAGATAGGAATTCAGGGGGACTCGAAAATTTCATTTCCCGCTATTTCTTTTATTTGTGTCGTTGGTGGTTTTGTGAATTGGTGAGAGAGGAAGTACATACATACATATGGATACACGATGACATATTTATTTAGTGCGCTGAAAATATATATTTTATAACAAGTTTAAGACTGTGGAATATATTTCCACCAAAAGAATGAGGCGTTATAAAAATCGCATGTAGAACAAAGCACATAAGTTTGTATCATTGTCGCGCAAGAACGGATCCTTAGAATAATGCTCCTTTCATTTCGACATTATTCATTTTTTATATTGTAGTCGAAAATAGCATTTTATTTTCTACATTAGCAATTTTGCTAGATCGTTGAGACAGTTTATTAAAAAAATGGGACTCCAAAATAGGTTGCACTTTTCATTTCGACATTATTAATTTCCTGCATTGAGACATATTTATAGAGACTTTTTATTTTCTGCATTAGCAATTCGCTACATTGTTGCAGCTGTTAATTAGGAAAATAGAACCTTCCATTTCGAAATGATTAATTTCCTACATTGTAGAGAATCTGAAATAGATCCTTTTTTATTTTCTACGTTAGCAATTTGCTACATTGTTGAGACAGGTGATTAGAAAGATACAACTCCAAAAATAAGTTACTCATTTCATTTTGACATGATTAATTTCTTACATTGAAGTCGCAAATTTTTATTTTCTATATTAGTAACTTGCTATATTGTTGAGATACGTTATTAGAAAAATTTTACCCAAAAATATGATAGTTTGTCATTTCGACAGATAGAGAATCTAAAATGTGTACATTCTTTTTTCTGCATCAGCAACTTGTCACATTGTTGAGATCATTAATTTAAAAAATAGGGCTGCAAAATTGGTTTTACTATCATTTCGACATTGTGGAGAATCTAAACTACATTGTTTGTTCTACATTAGCAATTTACTACATAATTGAGACAATTCAGTAGTTCATTAAACCATAAAAATAGCTTGTTTGTTTTTATTTTTGACGTACATTTTATTTTTGGTGTACAATAAGTTGCTACTTTTATTTTCCATATTAGTAACATTCTACATTGTTGAAATAATTCTGTAGACTTTTACTAAAACTGTGAAACATTGTAGATTATTTAATTTTCGACGTTAGAAACCTTCTACATTGTTGAAACAGTTGACTAGAACAATAGGACTCTTCTTTTATTTCGTACGTAATCCTCTACATTGTGGAGACATCCCAGTCTAAATTTAATAAGACTCGAAAATGGGTTGTTTCTTTCATTCTCTACAATAGGAATCTTCTACGTTGCTGAGGCAGTTCTATAGGAATTTAACAGAACTCTGAAAATGCTGCTTACTTTTCTCGTTCGGGAATGTCTACATTGTTGGAAAATTCGACCGTAAGTATAGATCGCGGAAATCTAGTTTTCAATTAGCTTCATTTTCATCGTTGGTAATCTTTTAAATTGGGGAAAACAGAATGAACCTCGAGAGTTATCCCGGAGAATTGTCCGGCATTATAAATCTTCTAAATAATTGAAACAGGTCAGTGCTAAATAAGAATCTAAAGTAGGTCGTTGTTCTTTTTTACTGTCGACATGAGCGATCTTTTACATGATCAAGATGGTTCAATGGAAATTTAATAAACCTCGAACATTGGTTTTATATCTATTACTTTACATTAATAATTTCCTATATTGCTCAGACAGCCCAGCCTTTTAATAAAACTCTATATGGGTCGCTTCTTTTATTATCGACATTAATAAAAAGTTAACAAGACTATAATATATTTTATTTTCGTCGTTTATGAACGTCTACAGCTGTGAAAAAGTTGAATAAAAATTTAATGAAGCCCGAAAATTTAATTTCCTATTAATATTATCCTTTACTTTCATAATTATCAATTTTATATTGGGTTGGCAAGAAAGTAATTTCGGTATTTCAAGGTGAAATAGAGCTAAATTTTTTTATTCAAGCAATGAACTTTAATGAATAAGATATTTTCTTTTTTGTATTGGGTTGGCAAATAAGTTCATTCGGTTTTTTAGAGTGGGATAAATCACAAAAACGGAACGAACTTATTTGCCAACCCAATACGATGATCTTCTGCCAAAAAGAATAAATAAGAAAATGTTTTATTGATTAAAATACCGGAATTACTTTCTTGCCAAGCCAATAAATTGTTAAAATAGTAGAGCAGAGATTGACCAAGATTCGAAAACAGTATTTACCAATAATCAGTGATTGGATCTTTTATTTTCGTCGTTGTTAATTCAATAAAATGTTGAAAAGGCCCAGCAGAAACGTACCGGGGCTCAAAAATTTGATATTTTGAGACCGACGAATTTGGAGAATTCGAAATTATCACCCATGGCCGCACAGAATCGCGGTACGTGCGATACACATTGATATTTGCCAACAGGATGATCGTAGAGCGTGCGTATGGGAGCTGTGGACACTAGCAAATGGGATAATTGCAGTGCTTAATACATATTGACAGTCGCGGCGTGTTTATGCGCACAGTAAATCGTTTTTAATGACAAATTAATATTAATTCTAATTCACCTGATTGTACCTGAAGTCCCGCTCACTTCTCGGGGTGTGAAAAAGTCGAATCACAGTTTCTTTTCACGGTGGTATTCTGCTTTCAAATGCCTTTTTTTTACAAATATTTAGCAATTTCTTTTCACGTGAATTCGTACGTAGTAAATAAACTATTTTTTTAATAGTAAAAACAATAAAAACTGAAGGTGTATACTTTTTCACAGAGTATGTTTTTGGAAAAGTGTGTTGACTGTTTCCATGATTTATTTCGTTTGGCGAAGCGTGTGTAATTCTAGTTTCAAATGACATTTTTTTACCAATATTTAGCAATTTATTTTCATTAACAAAATAAACTTTTTGCACGAAGATTTTGCACGTGCATTCATAGGTATTTGAAGTAAATAAACTATTTTTTTAATAGTAAAAACAATCGAAATTACTCGAGTTGCATATTCTTTTATAGAGTACATGTTTTTGAAAAAGTGTGTTGACTGTTCCCCTGATTTATTTCGTTAGGCGAAGCAATATTTAGCTATTTCTTTTCATTAATAAAAATAAACTTTTTGCGCGAAGATTTCGCACGTGCATTCTAGGGTATTTGAAATGAATAAATTCTGTTTTCAATAGTAAAAACAATAAGAATTACTTGAGTTGTATGTTCTTTCATAGAGTACATGTTTTTGAAAAAGTGTGTGTACTACTCCCATGATTTCGGTCCTCATACTTACAAAAGCAGAATACTTTAAGCAATCTCGACAATCGTTTGTCAATTTCCTTTCGCTAGGCGAAGCGTGTTTAATTAAGGCACCCCCCGTGGAAAAATATGAACTCGTAGTATGTTTCACGGCGTTAAGATATATGGCGTTTCCATGCAGTTCTGCCCTACGGGTTTGAATTAGATTACACAAGTGAGTGAAACCACTCGTAATGTTGGCACAGTATGGGCCGGGATACTGCTGACGAACGCAATATACCTATGCATGTATTTCGTTAGTCACAGGCAATTTAGAAGGAGCTAGTTCCGCCATAGGATCGTTGCGACGGTGTTTTTAAACGTAAAAGCGGAAACTCCCGATTCAAAAACAATGTACAAGGAAAATCCATACTGGGAAGCTTGTCAAACTTGTCTCGAAAATGTTTTACAATAAGAAACTTCTTTCATTTCAGAGTCCTCGATTTTTCTGTCAAAACTTTACTCTACACAAACTAGCCAATTCTTTATTTGACAACCTTTTTTCCATTTTTCTAGCAAACTTGTATTCCAAAATATTTGGAATTGAGATTAGAAAATGATTTTTCAGCGACACGTTTATTTTAGAATAGAAAATTTCTTCAATTTAGAGGATGTTGACTATTGAGTTCATTTTGATATTCTAGTAATTAGAATTTTGTATTCCTTTAAGTCGTTGATTTTTAAGTTAAATTTTTATTTTCTTGTAATTGGAGTGTGCTTTTTGTTAGGAAATTCCTTTAATTTGACAATCTTTCACGATTCACATCTATTTTTATCTTAAATTAGTTACTACTAAGATTAGGAAGTTCCATTAATTTGAAAGGCCTGATCCTATAGTTAAATTGTTATGTATAAGTAATTAGAAGTTTTCTCTATAACTGAAAATTCCGTTTTTCAACACCAAGAATTAAAATGGATACTAAATACTTCGATTGATAATCTTTTTAGTTTTCATTGTGATTTAGAAGAGAATTATTTCAGGAAATTTGTTTGATTTGAAAATTTTGAATCTTTATTTGAACACGATTGGAATTGAGGTAGCGAATGTAGTGGCGGTTATGGGATCGCTTTCCAAGAATATTAGGGTTACTTAAGATCCGGAGATCAAACATTTACTTTGTGCCGATTACACGAGATCGCCTACTATAGGAGCTAGAGTAGTAGAATCGATGACTATGGCGTGAGTGGAGCTTTCTAAGCTTTGGAGCTTATGTCGAACAACATTATTTTAGATGATACGGCAGTGTACGGGGACAATAGCACGGATTATACTGGTTGTCATCTGTATTCATGATTTCTCAAGAAATAATGTCTATCAAGACGGTACACTATTTTTATAAAACATCAGTACACTATTTTTTAATACTAAATTGTTAATGTTTCAAAATTGGCACAGATTACAAAAAATATTAATTGGCACACTTACCAATAATTAAAAAAAAAAACAAGCTGAAAATCCAAAAACTATTCAATAATTTTTCAAAATGTATAATCGTCAATTTAAAGTGTAAGCAGTAATCTTTAACAAATCATTCTAAACAACATAATCTAGTAATTTGTAAACCAACACAAATACAAAAAAAAAATACTTAACACATTGCAACGATTATTTAATAATTTCTCAAAATCTATAATTCTCAAGTTGAATCTGTTTATCTCGGTAAAAAAAAGTACAAGGTGTCGGACTTTTCAAGTAACAGTATTTAAGCATTATTTACAATAACGAGTTTAAGAGATTGAAGAAATTTAGCACATCAATATATCTTCAAGCCAGTAAAATTATTGGAAGAAGGAAAACATTTTGTATTTTGTCTAGACATCAATTCTTAATAATCTAATAATATCTTTCCTCAAAGCTTTCTGGCATAGCATAATCATTCGCAAGCCTAATAGCATCACCCCACGTTCAGAAACGCGGAAATATTATTTCGGAGGGAAAAATACTCGCTTTTAAAATTCTTTCAGTCGCGAACAGTGTTTTATTCAACGAACGAAATATCAGATCGTCGAGTAAGGCCAACGACCTAACAGTCGGGCACATTTCTAGGCCTACTAGCCTACTTTGGCCTGCTGCCGCACTACTATTTTTTTTATTCACGCACCACAAGAAAATATTTCGCTGACGCTCGAAAAATAGCGTAAAATTATCTTCCTTCCCCGATCATAAACTGTACACTGCAAAATTTCCGTGCATCAACAAAAAGCACACATTATCCGCCAAAAAATTAAACTCTACAAATTCCGCAAACACAATGCAACAAACAAATTCACCCAAGAATCACGGCCTACATTTCGATTACTGTCCCACGACAGAGTAAATAATGAAGGCTGATCGAACATTCGTGCATGGAGGCCTGCTCTATGAATTTAGTTTGCGATATCGATCGTCGAAAAATGTGCCACATACACGCTGCACTACGCCCAGCATGCAATTTTTAATTCCATTTCTTTCGCGAGTCGCGTTGTCACGGCAGTTTCGCCGTACAGGTTTCCGGAAACAAAAATTTGTAACCTTTCGAACGATTTTCACCATTTTTTTGTTCGCCGGCGAACTGGCTGACGGAGTCGCGAGAAAGAGACTTCGCGGGATTTGGCGAGCTGCTGATGCGAAAGATGCAGGCTCGCAGAAAGTGCGCGTCGCAGTCAGCTGTTCGAAATGACCCAGTAACCGATTCGTGCAACGAGCAGCACGGTTTACAAGGTCCTATTGAGATTTGACCCAGCTGTAAACCGTCCGAGAAAGAAAGCACCGTCATCCTATTTGTCTTCGCGGATGCATGCTTCGTAGACAGTGCAAGACAGCCACTTGTCACCATCTGATTCCCCGCTGCCGTTCGAGAGAGGATCCACTCGGAATGTCTAGGTCAACAGCTAATTCGATCTAGGCTATTCCTCTTCAATAAATAAGTCGCTAACTGCGAAACACAGCCGCGTATTGCTACCGGTGATCCTCCACGAGCTTACATTAGTATTCTCTCCGTAACTGTTGGAAAGATTTCTATTGGGACCGTCCAAATTTTATTCCCACCCTATCGGGGAAATCCTCTTAGAACCAGTCAAGCGACACAGAGCAAGTGCTCGAGTATCGGTGAGACTCACACTAATTCTCTTCTCTTTATGAAACCTCCACCATCGTATTCGCCTCGTTTTTCTGATTAAAATGACACTGAACACGACATAGTTGCGATCACGATTACTCGTGCAACAAGCGAAGCTAAGAATTCGTGCACCTCTACCGTAACTGTTAAGTGCGAAGCTTTAATCGGCTGTTAAGTAATTATAATCGTAATTACATCGTGTTTGGTATCATTTTAATCAGAAAAACGGGACGAATGCGATGGTGAAAGTCTCAAAAATAAGTCCCTCAGTCCCTCCTTCTTTATGTTTGGCACATTACAGAGAATGTAGCACCGCTTCTATAACTGTGACTCTGCAGAAGATACGACAGTTACGGAGAGAATACTTTGAAAAAGCGGTTTTTTCGGTTGCGCGAAAAACGCGGCGATCGGCGTCGAGCGTGCATAATTATTCTAGAACGGGACGGATGTGCATCGGCGATTGTCCCCCAGGCCGATTCACTTGTCGAATTAGCGGATTGTTCGCCGCAGCGCATAAGAGATATTCGCAGGTGTCTGTGTGTCGGTGCGTGTCCAATAACCGGATGGCAAAAGGAAAACACAGAAGTGTTGTAAAGAGAAGCGTGCATGCAACGTTTATTCTCCGCTATAGAAACGAGTTTTCTCGGTTGAATGGAAGCAATTATCTTTTGATACTCATTACATTGTCTCTGCCGAGAGCGTAACTGCAGCTCGATGCCCTATTCAACCGCCCCAAGAATGATTATTCCACTATCGAGACGTAATTGCATAGTGACGTATTATTGTTGCCCACCCACATTAAAACGTCCCCACTTTCTCTCTCTCTCTTTTTCTCTGTTTCTATCTCTCGCTTTCTTCCTCTCGCTTTCTTCCTCTTTCTCTCCTTCCTCAAATAAAATAGAGAAAAACGTTTCTCCTTTCCCCAGGCAGAGTATCCGTTTCTCGGCGAACATTGTTCCGTGAAACACAAGAAACTGCCCGGAAATAGAATCCTTTTGTTTTACTTCGCTGAAAGCTAATTCTATATGCCGCCGCCCTTTTAATCAACCGGTTTTTTCCTCTCCGCTCGCAGATTCTTTCGGATCCGAATGAACAACGATTACAATTCCTTTGTCGGGACCCTGCGATTCCAAAACTTCCCTCACGCAGACATAATTCGATCGAGGAGCAGCAACTTGAACCTGTAAGGTACACCGCCAACTTGCAAATTATTGGTGAAATTAAAACATGTTTTTTCAGTAATTGTTAAATAAAATGAAGATATTTTTTGGGGGATGTTTGGTAATAACAAACTATATTCTGCTTAAATGGTGGTGTCTAATTAATAGACTGCGGATCTTCATGCAATTTATGAAGAAATTGGTTGGGTGAAATATAAAACAGCAAAAGATTTTAAAAATTCAAGAATGTTGTACAGTATTTTCTCGTTCGTTGCGAAACTGCCGGGGGTTTGAGTTCGCAACGAGCGAATACTGAACTGTTTTGTGATTTATGACTGCGTCCAGATACACGCCGAGCGCGCCGAGCGCGCCGAGCGAGACTTCAATAGGGAGCCGAACATAGAGAAGGACAGAATGAAATACGGATCGGGTGACCGAAGCGTGTCGCCGTCGCCGTCGCCGGCACAATTTAAAGGCCCGTGAGTTCTTACAATGTAGTAATGGCAGTGATGGAATTGTTCATTTTCTATTAGGCTTTTATGGGACTTTCACTAACACATTTCTGGCATTTTTCTGATTAAAATGATACCAAACACGATATAATTTGGCCAGTATTTAGTGGTTTAATCGACGATGAAAGTTTCGAACGCAACGAAGAAGAGCGTATGGGAAAGAAAGAGACAGCGGACAGTCGTTGCCGCCGTGCGGAGCGACTCGGCCGACTCGGCGTTGACAGGCAGTGGAGTGGGTAGGCACGTCGCAACGAGCGAATACTACATTATTCGCAACGAACGAGAAAATACTGTAATGTTGTTTTTAATGTAACAAAGTCGTTAAGGGATGAAATCAATTTTTACGTTATTCTGATTTCCACAATTAATGCAGAACGTTTTTATTTTGCATAAAGATCCGCAGTCTATTAATTAATAACTATTCGTGGATTTAGATTACATTTTACTACCTCACCACGTTTTCGTTGACTGATGATATTAGTTTACAGTTTGGAAAAAATTCATAGAAATTTTTAGTCAAAGGAGAGACTGCTCCTTGTCGTTTGGTCCGATCATGAAAAAATTATATACTGTTTTAAAGTGCGTTCAAATACTTTCGTGGTTCACTGTATATTCTCAGAACTATTCAATTAAACAGAGCGGAATCCTTTTGAAACTCTACTGTGCTCTTCTTTGGTTTATTACGCTTTTCTATTAAATATGGCTGGATGCTTCTTTCTTTTGCTCAGTAAATAAATAACAGTGATGTTTCCCTCGTTGTATTTACCATTACGTTGTAGTACACGCTGTGCAACATCAAATATTCTACATTGTTTATCGTACAATGTAAATTGCATTCTACATTACGTAATGTGTAGTCTGTAATTAGTTACAATGTGATACAATGTTGGTTATTAATGTTGTATATTGCAAGTATCACACTGTTTATTAAATAACGTAGATGGAGAATACAATTCCGAAGAAAAATGTTTGTTAAAAGTGAATTTTTACGATCTTCAGGTCAATTTTTTGTCAAAGTGATTTTATGGTTTGTTTGTATATTTTCAAAACGCGGCGAAGGACAAACACAACGACGACACACGTGTATAGCTGTATACATATAGTATACGTGTATACAGCTGAATCGTGAAAAACGAGTTACGAAAATAAAAAATTTTCAAATTCGATGCGTCCCGACTTCCCGTTGTCCGATCGATTTCAAATTTTTTTAAACTCGGCTTTTTTACTCAGATAATCCTAGAGGATGTGTCCCTTGAAAAAATGCCGATGGTCGGAAAATAAAAGCCAGCTTTTTGATGTCGGTATTTCTATTTTATTGAATGTTCAATATCAACACTTTCATTTAGTTTCTAAACTCAAACATAATACTAACCAAATGCAATATTGGTTACTAAAATTAATTACCATCGCATGTAGATTATTTAAAAATTGAAGGTAAATATAACGTCGAGTTATAAACAACTTTGGTTCTGGTGTATCAATTTCAATCGTCAAATCAGATGAACAATCGTGTTTTAAACAGTTGTGTGTTTGCTATCAGTTGTGGTAGCTGGTTTGTAAATTTATAAAATCGAAATCAGATATAATAATAATTGTTCTTAAAATTTAAATCGAGCAAAGAACCCTTAAAAATGAAGGATCAAGCAATTTCCTGAAACATGATTATTAGACCGCGGATCTTTATGCAAAATAAAAATCGCTTGCAAGAAAAAAGGAAACCAAATTAATGATTTTAACACTAAACCTACCACTACCGGTCAAAATGACCGACTTCAGATTGATTATTTTACGATTATTGAAATAATAAAAGTATTTTATAAGAATTAATTGTATAAATATCTTTAGTAGAGCTCGTATTATAATA
Source organism: Lasioglossum baleicum (assembly GCF_051020765.1). NCBI lineage: Eukaryota > Metazoa > Arthropoda > Insecta > Hymenoptera > Halictidae > Lasioglossum > Lasioglossum baleicum. Next base: position 9,001,288 of record NC_134946.1, on the reverse strand, counting down.
ATGTACATGTAAGGTTTAGTGTTAATAGACGAGAAATCATACATTGAGATCTTCAATTTTTTGAATTTTTCAACAATTTTGAATTTTATCTACTTAATTTTGCTATAAATGCATAAAGATCCACAATCTAATGATTACGTTTAAGGAGATGAGTATTGTGGAGAATACATTTTTCTGAAGGCCATTCCAAGATCAGTGATGTATTCTTTTTTAGATAGAACTGTATATTTTTTATTAGAGCTAAGTGACAACCAAGTTTAAGACGAATACAACTGTACAATATTATGACCTCCGTGTGACCTTGAAAAAAACAAATAAATGTTTGAACTGACCTCGAATAACTCGGCCATTATTTACGATCGAAAACAATGTCGGAGGAAAACATTGTTGAGTTAAAAAAAAAAACCATGTTTTTATAATGAAACTGTATATGTACTTTGATTAGCTTTACGCAATGGTCAAAATCAAGTCGAGTACAACGACCTATAGCAACATAACCTTTCCATGACCCTGACAACCGAAAATAAATAGAAAAAGCGATATCGATTCGCTGCTATGAATATTCATAATACTTGTCATTCTTCGCACCGAAAAACTCGTGTTTTTTAAAAGTGTTATTAAACCCACGGTTCGATCTTATTTTTCAGTTCTCAATTTGCTAAATTACAAAGATCAAACATCGACAAAGTTGAACAATTCATTTAAACGATTTCCGAATAACGGGTATGTATATATCAATGTTCTTTCGATTATTTGGCTCGAACGTGTACAATTGTTATACACATTTTCCCGCGATAAATGCGAAACTGTAATGCGAAAGAAAATTCGTTCAAAAATCCGGCGATGTTTAATTGACAGTTATTATATGTATAGACGATACTTCAGCCAATTATAAATCCTGTTTTTGTTGATTATAATTGACGTGAACACGATGCGGATTGCATTTAACAGACCCGCTCTCTTCGTTCATTTATATCCTTTCGGGTCTTCGACAATATCTACAGGCGCGAGGGTATTCGATCAAATCGAATATCTGTCATCATAATTATCAATAACATTCGACGTGGAAAATATTTTCGTTAACGGTAACGGCGAATGTAATTCGCATTACGTATTACATATTATAATAATTCGCATTACATTATACATTTTCTAGATCAATTATACAAGACACAGCCACTTCGGACTTTTTTTTCTCTCTTCAACAATTTTAACAAACATTTAAAATTCATTTAATCCTTTCGATCTGTCTACTTTAGAATTCTTCCTCGATCAAAATACAAATTTTGCTGATATTTCGACGATTTCTTCATTTAATCAATAATTGACGATTAACTTCTTCAATCGATTGAATCAATCGTCGATTTTTCGACGGTTTCTTTTTTTTAATCGTACACATTAATGAATCAATCATGATTAAAATTTTAATCGATTAATGCCCAACTCTGAGAGATAGGGAATTACAGAATGAAAACAGGTATTAGTACAGTAAATCCTCTATAGTTGCAAAAAGGCCGTACACGATAAACGCAAAAAATATCCCCTCGACTGTAGTAATTTGATCTCGGCTCGCGAGTATATCAGTGCGAACCACTACAAATGCTACGCGAAGAGTCGCAGTCGCCGGCACAGTTCAAAGGCTCGTGCGTCCTCACAATGTAATACCAATATAAAATTTTTTTTATTATTACTTATTTTTTTATAGAACTTTCACCAATATAGTTGTGGCCTTTTGCTGATTAAAGTAATACCGAACACGATATAATTTCAACTGTATTTAGTGGTTTAATTGACGATGAACGTTTCGGGCGTATGGGAAAGGAAGAGACGCGGAGAATCGCAGTCGCTTCGGCCGCGCGCGGTCTCTCTTTACACGCGCGTCCTTCCCTTCGTTCGGCTCGTTCTTTGAAGCTCAAAAAAATAGTGTCCGTCTACGAAAAATGCAAACTAACATCCTCGAGGCTTTTGCGTTTATAGAGGATTTCCTGCATATCATTTTTTCATTCTGTGGATATGAAATTGATACATACAGTACCTTGTGCAATACTTAAATGTTTAGTAATTGATTACACTGTCCAACATTAAAAACGGAGATGTTTAAGCATGTTTAATTCGGGAAAGTCTACAGAATCTTTTGCTGTAAAGAACAATTCAATATCTTTTATAATAATATCACAATATTTGTTTAACGTTAAAAAATACGTTTTTTTAAGTCATGCAGCGCAAAAAACTCTGTAAGAACCACCCAACAGTAATTGTGGAACAAATTTGGTGTTGGACAGTGTTATTAGAGAGCGGACTGTATGCATTCATGACAAAAATGATTAAAATAGTGAAAACATTAGAAGAATTTAAAAATGCTGTTATATTATTTTTGGCCTGTTAAACATACTAGGGAAGAAAATCGATCTTTACCACATTCCAGTTGATTGGAAATCAAGTAGAAAATTTCTCTTTTGCATATAGATCCGCTGTCTATTGATTAGATACTAACATATCAATCTTGTTAGAGTTAGTGGTTCAGGATATTCAGCCGGGATCAGAATTAGGCTTGTTCAAACCAACACAGACTTGTTAATTAATATTGCACAGCTTTATTACGATATACACACGTGTCTTGGTTCGAGACAGAGAAGGAAGACGATATACGAAAGACCTGAAAAAGGACGCGCAGTCTGTTGAGTGGACACTGTGAATTCAAAATATAGAATTTATTTCCAATAAATCTAAACACACACTATTTTAAATAATGGTATAGCAATTTTTAGAGCTGACTCTGAAGCGAGTGCTAAGGGTTAATCCAAAATCAGCTGGAGTTTTCTGTGACCCTGTCCGAGTAAACACGGGAACAATATTCCGAGAAGAATGGTTTCGTCTGTACAATTTTGCTGCTGTATTAGCGGTTCCCAAGGAAGATGGCGGCTGTCGGGGCGTTAAAATCCGCGGGAATTTGATAAAAGAACGAGACGGGGGTAACGGGGGCACAGGGCGTGGGGGGTGAAGAGGTAAAAGTATCCCGGACAGGCCGGAGTTTCCATTTATCTGAAGGATCCGCTCCCTAAGGAGCCGTCAACGTCCTCGGGAAGATCTTTCTCGAATTATTGCGGCGGCGGCGGCGCTCTCTCGGCAGGATTGACCGCGTTGGGATCCCGGTATCGAATTCGATCAAATATAAATCGCGGATCCCGGCTTAGCGGCCGTCCCATTTCTCGATATCGTAGTCAATCCTAGTTTACAATCTGCGCGCGTGTGTCGTGATAGATCGGGGAATCTCCGAATCCGCGGTACCGCGGATACATGCACAATACAGCACATGTATATGGGGAGCTGTATACATATTTCAAGCGATCGCGCAGCGAGGAGGAAGAATTTCCCTTTGTCAGGGCTTGTCAATACACGAGCACCACACCGCTCTCCTCTTCGACGTCTTCTTAGTCGGCCTACTTTAAACAAGACGAGAATATTCTCCCCGGGCGACTTACCATCGCCGCTGAGAACCACCCGTTATTAAAAATCGCGAAAAATCTGGGGCTCTCCCTCTCTCTCTCTCTCTCTCTCTCTCTCTCTCTCTCTCTCTCTCTCTCTCTCTCTCTCTCTCTCTCTCTCTCTCTCTCTCTCGTTCTGTATGGATAAATGGGCAGCTACATTTTTGCAGATTCCTTGGGAACCGGGAATTAAAATACATCCCACCACCGGCTGGAAATATTCGATCGAAATCGGGAATGTGATTCCTGCACGAATTAGTTCGCCGTTTATTGAAAACGGGATACTATGTTGTACACGCAGCCACAGTGCGATGAAAAAAGTTCGCTCTCTAAACAAGATCGAAATTTGTTTGAACAGTCATCGAAAAAATTGAATTGAAGCAACCCGACACAAAAATAAAATTGAGGCAATCCGACACCCTTAGATCGTGTTTCATTGTTGAGTTTCGTCGATTTTGCAGATGACGTATACCAGTTTTTTTCCGGAAATGGGGATATAAAGGTATCAAAAAATGCAATCTGGCAGCTTCCGTTTTCACTCCTAAAAGATAATAGGTTTTTTGGGATACGTTTTACATTCTATTTGAAGTCACCCCTTAAAATCCCGATATGACTCTGCGAGCATCATCGAGATTTATTGATTTTTCATCACGATATCGATTTTTCCAGAAAAGGTAAACACCTGTAACATAAAGTGTGTTCTTTTAGCTTTCATTTGAGCCTTCAGAAGTTCAAAAATGTTCACGAGAACGCATTTTAGAAACCACATGCCGCCGTCACCGACACGATCCACACTGTATTAAGATAAAACGGGGACACCCTGTATATTTTTTACTGTTCAGTAGTGTCCCACAGTAGCATTCTAGATCTACTGCCTTTCCAAAGCAGTAGGGGAGACCGGGGCTAGTTGACTAACTTTTAACATATTTAATTTTTACCAATGAACCATTAGTATTTCGCTAACTTGAAAATAGTGGTTCGCACATATACATATGTACATATGTGCTACCACTGGTAGCTGACACCGGTTTCGAACAATAGCTACTAAGCACACATGTCACCGACTGGTCGAGGGAGCACACGCATTTACAACCGCCGTTTTCCCCTTGTCAATACTGCTATACTCGAATAGAATGCTCCCTCCAGCTCTTGCCACCACCCGAGAACGCTCTACGAACGGTAAGAAGACGGTTTGGCCAGTATACAGTTACATAAGTTTCGTCGAATTCCGTTGACAGAGCTCTAATTACGTCGACGATATGTCGCTGCCTGGAATTGCATAGCTTCGGTAAAATAAGTAACTCAATTTTCTAAAAATCATATATTCTGTTAGTATAATCCTTGCGGAATCCCCTCTGTGATGTTTGATTTCGAAATTCGTCAAGCTGTCGGATTTCTAGTGCTTTAAGAGAGCAATCGTATTGGTCCGGTCGGATTTTCACGAAATGAAGCTTTCGAAATCGGAAGCTAAAATATCTAGAAGGCCACTGCACCAACTCGTACGAAATTTTACAATAACATTCTTCAGATTGTTATCTAGTCCTCGACGAAGCGGATTTGTCATTTCTAACTTTTTCCTTTTGTTGCTGACGAAGGAAGGTGAAAGTTGAATAATAAATTGTATATTTGAGGTCGAATGTAGTTTTTGTAAAACTTGATTTTTTCTAGAAAATGTCTATTAGATAAAACTTAAGAAAACATATATATGCGTAATCGGCAAAATGTTCACCCCCTCGAACCTAATCATCTTATTCTACTCTCGGAAGAGTCACGGTCGACGGTAATAACCGGGAAATTTAAAATATTCATGCGAATCGATTCTTTACGGTTTGAAAGCTCTCGCTGACATAATGAATTAAGGTGATGCTCGCGCAGTCGCAACGGTGGGTCACTTTTATGGGTAGTTTCATTAATTTTAGTCCCGCATTCGCTCGGGGAGCATCATTCCTCGGAAATAACGGGCGCTTCCCCGTCAATCTTCCTCCTTTCGCGCAACTATGACGTAGAAGATATCGTGCTCGTAAACTCACCGGAAAATACTTTCGTTCCCTCTGTAATGACAAAGTTATAGGGCCTATTTGCAAAATTATAGGCACCCAGTGGCGTAACCCTCGCGCCGTTGTACGCGAATATCTTCGTCGTCGCTCCAGCTGGCCCATTCCACCCCGGAAATTTAACGTCCCCGGGAAGAACTTTCGAAAAGTAGTTTTTGATTACGTCGTCTCGATATCAGAGCTCGCGCCGACGATAATCCACCAGCGATCTCGGAATGAACCTCGTTGCGTTGACGTTAATCCCGCTTACCAGCTACAGCCAGCACCAAAATCGAACCAGTGAAACACCGCTCTGTCTTTGAAAATTATTATTCACAGTGACTCCCTTTTATATTCGGACACTTTCAACAAGATCACTTCTTTAACCCTTAACCCTCGAATGGTGACTCTGAGACTCCAGTAAAAATTGCTGTTCCACTATTCAAAATATTGTTTACATTATTAAATGTGTCGGTATCTTGTTACGGATAGAGAACAGATTCTGTTCGACTTTCTCACAGGAATCTCTTCAAGATCATCTCTGGCAGGAAGCGTCCTAGATAACCTTTCGTATCATAGTTGAACCTTTTAACGAAGACTGAGCTCTGATCCGATTTAATTGGATGTGACAAAAAACGAGAGTCCGGCCCTAAGTGATCTGAGATTATGAACAGAGCATCCCGCTCATTGTAGTAGTATATAAACCCTTACATTTTTACTCTCGGGGGCTAGTACTTCCGTAGTCACGAATCGTGTCACGTCGTGCTGCATCTCGTAGAGTCAACTTGTTAGTGAGATCGAGCTAAAGCTCCCCTTCCTATCAAAGTTAACCATATAGATTCCGCGTGTTCGGTGTAAAATCGCATTGCCAGTGCGTCAACATAGGTAATAATACTTTCTTTCAATTCCATCTTATTCAGTCGCGACAATTCCACAATTGTAACATATTTTCTTATAATTAGAATTTATTTGTGTTTATTGGTAAATTCGTGCAAATCACTTAATCCATTATTATTGTTCCAAAATCGTAATCAAGTAATTGAACGTCCCCACATGATACAATATTACCGCTCGGATTGTATCAATTAAATTATACTAGTTACGAGGCCCACTAACAATCCTAGCCACTCCCTGATTACACATCAGGTTCGTTCGCGACATTCCAATCGTCCAAACAGAGACTTATCCAACCTAGCGGCTCCCCAATTTCGCATTGGGTCCGTTGGCGTACCTTAACCAACAAATTGAGACCATATTCCCACGGTATCAACCCTTCGCCGGCTACTCGTGCTGCTCGCGGCCATGGCTCGTAAGAATTAAATGAATTACAAAACATTTAGGTATTGTATGAGATGTTATACCAATATCATAGGGAATGGAAATATTCTAGATCGGAAGAAATGTTTAATTTTCGAGTTAAAATAGCTTCGAATGTAAAGAGTTAGTACTGGGTCATACGACTTTGATTTTTTACAAATATTGCGTACACGTCTGAAGTATGAAGTATTTCTAAAAAGTAGTAAGACTAGTTCGATGAGAATGTTTTCCGTGTCATTTCATGGAGAATCCACATTATTCCTTTCAAAATGGAGCCCTTGCGAAGCTATACACCGCTGGAGGCGGTGCTCCCTCTCTTGGAAACAATGCTGGAATTCTTCTATTGTAACTGTTTTCAGTTGGTCGGTTACTACTTTTTCAGTGTTGTCCACAGTGCCCAAATGATGTCCTTTAAGACGATCTTTTATGTTTGCGAAAAGAGAAATGTCGCATAGACTCAAATCCGGGGAGTACGAATATTGTGGAACCACGAGAATACATTTTTTGGTTAAAAATTCGTTGATTAAGACGGTCCAGAGGCCGTTCAACCAGCTAACTGTGGCGACCTCACATATTTGTCGCGAAAATCGCGAGAATAATCTATACATATGTGTTGCATACGGGGATGCATGAATCCATCTCAAATTATTTATACTTTCTATTTGTGCGTTATAAATATTCTAAACTTATTGAAATTTACGAATATATTGGGTTGGGAAGATAAAATCAAGATATTTATTCATATGTTTATTCAATAACGCGAGAAGTTATGTATGTACCTCGAAAATGGCAAAAAGTAATAGAACAGAATGGAAAATATGTTATTGAATAAATTTTTTTATGAATAAATATCTGAATTTTAGCTTTCAATTTAAATGTACAAACGCTACTAACTTTCGTTCCAACCCAATATTTAATTTAATTAGTTTTCGTTAAACTTAAAATTTTAGACATGACGAGAATACTCGTCATTTCTCCATGACGAATATACTCGTCAATCACAGCTAACTTGTTCAAATTATCGTATGCTACTTAAAAGCTAGTTTCTATTGATACCACCTGCTGGTATCTGTGACATTTCCTTTAAGCTCAACTTCACAAATTAATCGCATAACGCTGCTCGGAACGTGACCATTCCATTTTCGATCATTACTATAATACGCTGGCATGAAACTAGCTGCCAAATCGCTAGCGATACCTGTATCGAATTGGGATAGACGTGGATAATGACGTCTGAATATTGTCAGGAATTTATCTACATTACCCCAGATGCTAGATCAGCCAGTAGTGAATTAGAATATATCAGTGGGACAATGTTTACCAATTTAACGACAAAACTGTTTTATCTTTAATTATAGTTTTATGACACTATCATTGACATATTCGCGACATTTCTCTGATTAAGCAGAGTCCAAACACGATACGGTTTGCCTCGAATTATGTTCCAAAAATCTGACAATATAACAAAAACCGCTACAGCTATCACACACACGCATGTAGAAACTTTGCAGGCTTATTCGGCGATACTTGGAGAGTATGCAGTAAGTTGTTGAACGAAAAATATCCATTCGATTCGAAGGTGCAGCGAGAATTGTCGTCCACGCGGCAGTGTTGAACGAATAAAATGTTCCCGGGCAATTATTCGACTTATTAAATAAAACTGAGTAGAACGATATTTCCGCAGCCATGCGGTGAAATAAATGCAGTTTGTCGCAAAGGTCGGTCGTTAAAAATAAAAACAAAAGTTGCCATCCGCTTCGGGGACGTCGTATCGCGTCGCGTCGGTGGCTAATTATGAGCCCGAAACTTTTCTGTTGCGAACACGCTGTTGATGTGAGTCGTAAACACGTTAATTGGATATAAATATGTCGCAGAAAAAAATACAGGAAGAGTAGACCGGTGGTGTCGATATAACCGAAAACTTGATAATACGTCAGCGGAGGCGAACATCCGCGGACGGGTGTTGGCAAATAACTGGTTAAGCGTTTCTGCCACTTCGGGAGCTGTCAGCATATCGTAACCGGCTGGATATTTTGGAACGTCTGGACACTTTGCGGTTCCCTTCAGAATGAACCTGGTTGTCGTCTAGTTATTTCTACTCTCATGACTACAGAAGCTTAAGAGGCCACCCAGACACGTCAGAAACCGCGCGATTTTTACCTACAGCAGTATTATAGTGTTCTTGTAGAAATAAAATATTGTAGTGATGTGCGATCTCGCGAGGGACACAAAAGAGAGCTCCCCATTTCGCATGAGCGGAATGACACGCAATTAGAATGATAAGCGGCGGTTTTCACGAAATTACAAGACAACAAGTCGCCGTTCTGTTTCATCTTCGCGTTCGAATCCGCGCATAATAGGTTACATTAACCAAGTTCCAACGAAGTGGACGATTCTTATCATAACATCGTCTCAGAGGATGAGCTCTGGATAAACGACGAGTTACGGTAGCAGATAGAACAGAACCGTTTCCGTCGTCAGAGGGTCGGTTAATCCGCTTAGTCCAGAAGTTACTGGTTGAATCAGCGGAAGGGAGAGATGAGAGAGAGGGAGAGAGAGAGAGGGAGAACGAGCGCACGCCAAGGAGCCATGAGAGAGAATGAGAAAACCGAAGGCTTCTCTCCTCCTATTATTGGAGCAAAACTTCCAGCTCGGCTAGTAGAAATCCAATCGATCCTTATTTATCGCTTTTCATCGCGGTCACTTCGTTGACGACGAGCTGCTCCACCCGAGGGAAATGTTCCAGCGAACTTGTTACTCGAAGAATTCGAAAAGTTCCACGGGAAACGGCAACAATTTGCAACTGTTTCGACGACCTGTCGCTAATCCGGCCGGATGGGAGTATCAAGGTGCCGGCAATCGAGGCGATAGAAATCGTTCCTCCATGTTTACGCTCCCCTTTTTCATAGTGTTGCTCCCCTGTCTTCGCTTTCTTAACGCTTCGAACGGAACAATCGCGGCCACGGAGCGCCGCGGATTAAGAACGGGATAAGCGAAACGAGCATTCGTAATCAGAGTTGCGGACTTAGCGAAGTTATCGCGAAATTTCACGGCTCTGAATGTAAATTCAAACAGAGTTACAACTCGCCGTCGAATCCCGCGCGCTTCCTGCTGCTTATGATTCTTAGAACAGCTCGAAATCCCGCGGAGACGTGCAACGTACATTTTCTTTTCGTTTAACGTGCGCATTTTCATTGGCACTGAAGCAGCTGGCGGTTTAAGGGTTCCTCGTAGTGAATGGGAGTGATAATTTCGTGAAAATAATTAGTATAAGCCTGGAGTCATTTGCAAACTGAAGCCACTACCAGTGTTCATCTCGAAGACCCGTTTCTGCAAATTCAAACGTCTCCAAAAACTCGCGAAAATGTTTCTTGTAAATGAAACTACCGTAGATTTGAGGATTCAAGCATTCTCTTTACAACGAGTCTTTACAAAGTGATGTACGATTCTTTTTACTGTTTTACGAGGGTAAAAACGACGAACAAATTCGACTGGGACGAGTGGGAAATGACTGGGAAACGACTAGGAAAAATCGTACATAAATTTTTAAGGCGTCGATTTATACAGGAAGCTTTAATCTTTGAATCTGTGGTGGTTTCAGTCATGAAGAAAACTTTTCAAAACTTCCACAGATGTTTGAGTTTGCAGCATTTTGCAGCATTTCTACACCATGAAAAATACCATAGAATAATATGAATCCACTGTAAATTATTGTCATGTGGAGTAGAAAGCTATAAAGTCGGGACTATTATCCTCGAGAGATCACCGGCCGTTAATGTATTAACTATGCAAATTTTAGCGCACTTCACACTCTTAATGCACCTTTAACTATTCAATGTTAAAAATGCACGGCGCTCGTTAGGTAATAGCGTACTCCAGTCTATTCTTGTGGTCCATCTATTTATTTTTTAATGGTAATTGTGTATGATCGTTCAGATTTTGTGGTGCATGGCAACTATAATTATTGTAAGCCGCACTATTAGCGTTGCTGTTCAGAGAGGATGATGGTAGATTCGCTTTGACGAATTCATACTACTATCTGTCAGGGAGTCATTATGAAGTCGGCCTAACACATTGGGAGCTTTCCCTGTCGCATAGAGCTGCACATTAGTGGATTTCTCCAATTAGCGCGTGATATCGCCATTTTAGGCAAATGGATATTAATCTATCCTAAAGTACGTCCTTCTGGCTTCTATTTGCACCCTGAAAAGTTGAAAAATTTTCATGGGGAATATTGAAAAATTAATTTCAAACTACCCCGTGTCCTTCAATCTTGTTCGTGGGGCTATCAATGGAAACTTGTGAATGTTACACATAGTACAGCAATTTCCACAAATTATACAATTCATCCATCTTAAAGTTCCTTCTTCTAGCTTTCATTTGAGACCTTAAACATTCAAAATTTTCATGGGAAGTATTGAAAAATCACTTTTAAACAACCGTAAAATCTTCAAGTCACGGTTATGGGTATATCGAGTGGAATCACATAGCAATTTTCCACAAATTGTAATTAATCTATCACAAAGTTCCTTTTTCTATCTTTCATTTCGAGACCTCAAACATTTAAAAATATTCATGGGAGATGTTGTAAAACCGCTTTTAAACAACCGTAAATCTTCAAGTCACGATTATGGGTCAATCGAGACGGATGTTAGGATTTGGCACATGACATACCAATTTTCCATAAATTGCAACTTGCCAAATGGAAATAACTGTGTCATGAAATGCGTTTCTCTATCTTTCGTTCGAGTGCTCAATTGTCGTAAATTCAAAGCTTCAGATTTCGTTGGAGAAATCTCCTTAATAAATACCTGACCAATTATGTCGAAGCGATTATATCTGTCTCGACTATGATCAGCGGCAAACGTGATCGGAGTATCTGTCGCGAAGAACACGCATTTTTAATCAGGTAGCTGTCATTTATCGTTAATCGGGATTCGAGGTAGCTGGAGCAGAAGATTATAGGTCAAGAATGAAGCGGAAGAAGAAATGCACGAGAGCAAAATGGAATCACTGAATAGGGAAAAGTCGGATGAATGATTTTGCGTGGCGGAGACGAGTCCTCTCTCTGTTTTATCGGTTGCAGTTGCAGTTGCGTGAATTGCGCCGCATTTCCTTTTGTCTCCGCCGGTGACTCTTTCGTGTGCATTGCCTTTAAACAACAACAAAAAAAAAAACATTCGCAACATCCGCCGCCGGCAAAATGCCGCGTGCGAAATCAGCAATCGCAATTGGGACTTCGAAATTCCTCGACGGTGAAGAATTAATCTTTCTGTGTATCTACTCTTCTTCCACTCGCCTGTTGGATTCGGTGTTTTCTGCTGGCTGTACGGTCGAACTTCCGGGCTACGCTGTGTTCCGTTAGAATCTGACTTTAACGACCTCCTTGAAGCCTCTCCTCTATTTTCTCGGCATTATGGGGCCAGCATCAGTTCTACCCATGACAAGAGGAATGATAACGAGTCGGTGAGCAGGAAGAATACGGCAACAATCCACGGAACCGACGTTTTTTGTTCCTGGTCGCTAATCGAGACACCGACACGCGTCTGCGAGCCCGTCATCGTTTCTTTTAGTTATAGAAAAACCGCATAACAACTGTGTTTAGATAACGATGAGACGGACGGGAGTAATGGAGCACTATCTGCCACTTTTTGCTGATTCAAATGAGTCCAAACACGACGGGATTGCGGTCGCGTTTACTCGTTTAATTCACGATCATGTGAAACTTCGATTATCCGAACTGGTCAGATGGATACGGAGTATTCGGGCCATAGAGCAGAGTCGTCAGATCGAGGGAAAGATTTCTTTCTTTCTTTCTTTCTCTCTGCCAGTACCAGATCAGTCACGTGACATTATTACATGCTGGTAAAGCCTCGATTATTCGAATCGTCATAGGGACATGAGACACATCAGAGACAATATCTCCTGTTAACGTACCGAACTTGAAAATGTGACACAGTGAAACTGTTTGTTGAAAATCGAAGGTAGACAAAGGTTCGAACGCACTAAACCAGCCGGCGAATTAAAGATACAGCTGAGAAAAAGTCGGGAACAAATTCACTGAAAAAAGATCGCAATAATAACCGTAAGAATCATGACGAAAGTAAAATTGTTGAAAGCAGACAGCTCGATGGAAATTGATATAATTGATACAGGGAGTAGAGGAAGATTCGCCCTAACTATGCGAGCTGGAAAAACGAAGGTTGCTGGTTCGAGAAAAATTCTGGACCGGTGACTTTTCAAATTCACCGTGTATTATCGTTGGCGAAGAAGGTTCGCGAATTTCCTGTATTCTCAATGGAGTGTCCCTGAGCTTGTATCGATTCCTCGACATCTCTCAAGATGAGAAATAAAAAGCTGAAAAGAGACAAGAGAAGTCGCGAGGTAACTGCCCGTATAACCCAGATCGATGTATTCGTGGAACATTTGCCATCGGGGATTTCCCCAGGTGGCGGCTGTCATGTACCACACCGGAACGTGTAACAGGTTCACCTACAGTCGAAGGAGCTGACATGGACCGGCTCTTGTTTAATCTCACTCCATCTCTTTTTTCACATTCCGCTTGCAGCTCTCTCGGTTCCATCCGTTTTTAGACCCGATCGCCCTTCATTTCTCCGACGAATTCTTTTTCAAAACCAGCAAACCTTTTCGAACAGCTTCACTGAAACTTAGTTTCTGCAAATAGATCACTAATATCCATTCTTGCTTCAGTCCCAACACAGACTTAAGTTGGCAGACACGTTTTTCTCTCTCTCTCTCTCTCCAGGATTGCAAGGGTGCGAGATGCGCCTTCTCATTTCTCAATAATATAGGCTCTTTCAACAAGAGGTGTCATTTTAAATCAACATATTTGTATTTTAATTCAAAGTGCAAACTCTGAGATTAGTAATGGAACACAATATCAGCCAAATGTCCGCCTCGGCTCCTCTTACAAATTCTTTTGATGAAATTTTTTATCACGTTTTCGCATAATTGCGGCTGTGTTGCGCGAATAACCGGTCTAATATTGTTTTCGAGTGCTTGAATCGTTGCCGAAGCATTGGCGTAGACTTTATCTTTAACATCGCCCCAAAGAAAAAAGTCTAATGGCGTTAAATCGCGCGATCTCGACGGCCAATTGATGTCTCCATTTTGAGAAATCACATGTCAAAGAAATTTTTCACGCAATAGAGCCATTTTTTCACCATGTGTCCGCGAATTTTCACTATTTCAATTCCTTGTGCGAGTGTTAATCGATAGATATCTAAAAACCTCCTGGTTTTTACTTGTCGAATGATATCACAATGACAGTAGAATGTTGATAGTTCGAAGGTGGTGCGAAATTTAAAATGAAACCTCTTGTTGAAAGACCCTCTACAAAGATGGGGTTTTTCAGTAGACAAAAGCGCTAGATAAAAGATGAATCTAGGCCGCGATCGCACTCAAAAGTCCTATTTTTACGTATACGGGGCTTAATTTGCATTATTCGGCAGCATGTAGCTGTCGCAGCTTTATGAAAATAGCTACACGCGCAGCTTTATGCTTCAGAATGATGCAAATTACGCTGTCAATTAATGCAAATTTTCCTCCTCGTAAATGTAAAACTAGGACTTTCGAGGGCGATCGCAGCCTAGTTTGATCTTTAATCTAGCGCTTTTGACTACTGAAAAATCCCATCCTTGTATTATCGAGAAATGAGAAGGAACATCCCGAACCCTTGCAATTCTGGAAACTAGTCCACCCCCTTAGACATTGCACCTTATGAACTTTTCTGACTATACCTTGAGGGGCTCTAAGAGCCCCGTACTATTTCAGTGTCACGCCCCATGTTGCTGATAGTTCGCGGATTCAGGCGTATTATCAAGAACTGAATATTTTTGATTGTCTAAGACTCTATTTTGTTCTACACTGCATGTTTCGTACTATCACTACATCTGCCGATTCGCACGCTCAGATTCAATCGGATACACATTCCATACATACGTCACCGCATTCCTGCCAGGAACATTCTTCTCATCTCACCACGATACATTATGTTTAATATTGTAATTTAATATTGTCATTTGTTTAGTAAAAAATAAAGAATATTAGCTACAACAGTTAATGTGTTCTCATTTCATCACCCTGTACATAACTATTCGATAGTAGAATTAGATTAACATCTTAAATTAGACAAACATTTTTCGGCCGTCTGACTTGTCGTTGACTTGTACTACTGAAATTCCTGCCACCTCCTTCGATATCATGTTCTCCTAATACAAAACTCAATTTTTGAGATTTTCGAAAATTTTCGCCAATTTTCGACCGACTGACTTGTCGTTGACTTGTACTACTGAATTTAGTGCCACCTCCTGCGACATCATGTTCTCCTAATACAAAGTCCAATTTTCGAGATTTTCGAAATTTTTCGAGCGTCTGACTTATCGTTGACTTGTACTACTGAATTTAGTGCCACCTCCTGCGACATCATGTTCTCCTAATACAAATTCCAATTTTCGAGATTTTCGAAATTTTTCGAGCGTCTGACTTGCCGTTGACTTGTACTACTGAATTTAGTGCCACCTCCTGCGACATCATGTTCTCCTAATACAAATTCCAATTTTCGAGATTTTCGAAATTTTTCGAGCGTCTGACTTGCCGTTGACTTGTACTACTGAATTTAGTGCCACCTCCTGCGACATCATGTTCTCCTAATACAAAGTCCAATTTTCGAGATTTTCGAAATTTTTCGAGCGTCTGACTTATCGTTGACTTGTACTACTGAAATTCGTGCCACCTCCTTCGATATCATGTGCTCCTAATACAAAACTCAATTTTCGAGATTTTCGAAATTTTTCGAGCGTCTGACTTATCGTTGACTTGTACTACTGAATTTAGTGCCACCTCCTGCGACATCATGTTCTCCTAATACAAAGTCCAATTTTGGAGATTTTCGAAATTTTTCGAGCGTCTGACTTATCGTTGACTTGTACTACTGAATTTAGTGCCACCTCCTGCGACATCATGTTCTCCTAATACAAAGTCCAATTTTCGAGATTTTCGAAATTTTTCGAGTGTCTGACTTATCGTTGACTTGTACTACTGAATTTAGTGCCACCTCCTTCGATATCATATTCTCCTAATACAAAACTCAATTTTTGAGATTTTCGAAAATTTCGAAAATTCAGTAGTGCAAATCAACGACAAGTCAGACGCTAAAAAATTTTCGAAAATCTCGAAAATTGAGTTTTGTATTAGGAGCACATGATATCGAAGGAGGTATTCGAAATTCAGTAGTACAACCCAACCACAAGCCAGACGGTCGAAAATTGGCGAAAATTGTCGAAAATCTCGAAAATTGAGATTTGTATTAGGAGAACATGATATCGAAGGAGGTGGCACGAATTTCAGTAGTACAAGTCAACGATAAGTCAGACGCTCGAAAAATTTCGAAAATCTCGAAAATTGAGTTTTGTATTAGGAGCACATGATATCGAAGGAGGTGGCACGAATTTCAGTAGTACAAGTCAACGATAAGTCAGACGCTCGAAAAATTTCGAAAATCTCGAAAATTGGACTTTGTATTAGGAGAACATGATGTCGCAGGAGGTGGCACTAAATTCAGTAGTACAAGTCAACGGCAAGTCAGACGCTCGAAAAATTTCGAAAATCTCGAAAATTGGAATTTGTATTAGGAGAACATGATGTCGCAGGAGGTGGCACTAAATTCAGTAGTACAAGTCAACGGCAAGTCAGACGCTCGAAAAATTTCGAAAATCTCGAAAATTGGAATTTGTATTAGGAGAACATGATGTCGCAGGAGGTGGCACTAAATTCAGTAGTACAAGTCAACGATAAGTCAGACGCTCGAAAAATTTCGAAAATCTCGAAAATTGGACTTTGTATTAGGAGAACATGATGTCGCAGGAGGTGGCACGAATTTCAGTAGTACAAGTCAACGGCAAGTCAGACGCTCGAAAATTGGCGAAAATTTTCGAAAATCTCGAAAATTGAATTTTGTATTAGAAGAACATGATATCGAAGGAGGTGGCACGAAATTCAGTAGTACAAGTCAACGACAAGTCGGACGTTCGGGAGAAGTCGGTGGTTCAATAAATATATACGCAGATATTTTTTTTATTACATTGTGTTTATTTATTCATGTAGATTCATACATAAAATGTTTGTAATGTACATGTACATAACTTACAAAAGTTCTGTACTACATATAAGACCTGTAGCAAAATGTTTGGTTTTGGGATGTAGCACATGATACAGAATTTTGTTAGAAATGTAAATGAAAGTGTTGCATGAATTTTGATAAAAAAATTCGCAGAAAGCCTAAAATCCTATCGCACCGGAGCACTCCCATGATCAGGGAAGTTTGAAATTCGCCTTGGATAAGAACAGTTTCGAAAGAAAAGAAGTGTATAGCACGAGAGCTAAGCCGAGGGGATCGAAGCGCAGGAATTTCGTTAGGTGGCCGAACTTATCGAAAGGCATCGTTAGAGTTTACAACGGGACGGTTCCTATCTCGGAATCCGTTCCCCGCTTTTGTTCCTTTTATTATTTCTAACGCTACGTCCTCCTACTCCGTGGCGTTAATTCCGAAGCAGAAAACGCAAAGCAGAGCGGAGCGAAGGTGAGCTGAGCTGAGCTGAGCGGAGCGGAGCGAAGCGAAGCGGAGAACCCGTTGGATATGTCGCTTATTACACGGCAAAAACTTTTCTCATTTCGATTCGCTTCGCACGAGAATACGAAAGGTATTGCGTGGGGTATTGGACCAACTAACGGAGTCAAAGCCCCGGAATGTTATGAGAGGATTCGGGAACATCTATTTACGCACAGCATTATTGCACATGGTAAAACAGTCAATATCGCTACTCGCGAGAACTCGAATCTTCCGAGTTTCCACTTTCTAAATTCGGAGTTGATACACTGAGACTTCACTGAGACTTCATTGGGAGAGACAACACGATAAATTTGACGTTTTGTAACAGTTTATAATTTTTTTGCTCTGTAACTGTTTAGAGAATCCTAATAAATTTTGAACATAATTAATTACATAATTTTTACTACATATAAAGAAAAACTGGAGTTTCTAGTTGCGTTTTTTCAAGGTTTAAATAGGGTTTCAAGTGGAATTTTATGAATTCTCCATAAGTAAATTCTCCATAAGAAAAAAATGTTTTCTACTTTGAAGGATGTGTAACAAGATACCCAAAAAGTGTAGAAATACTGCGGCCTACGGTGTCACGGGAAAAAATTCCGAAAGTCACGTACGTCGCAACCTTTGAAACTGAATCTTGATACAGCAGCGGTTCGAGTTTGTTTATTTTTATTATAGCGATTTTGAGAAGAGTAAAAAATTTGTTTTCTGATCTGAAAGACCTGCAGCAAGACGCCCAAGAAGATTAGAGAGAACAGAGTGCGCAGTTTCCCTAAAGAAAATTATGAATGTCACAAGAGTTGCCACGCTGAACCGTTTCCTTGGCACAGGTCTGGTTTCGACGGTGTTATTTCTATGTTTAGTAGATATATTTTGAAATAATTGCGAAATAATTGCGAAATATCCTTTCTTATCCCTTGTACAGATCATGAAGGAAACCTTTGTACAAAATTTCAGCTTTCTAGGTCCAAGGGTTTAGCCTGGGCGTTGATAGGTGAGTGAGTCAGGACTTCGTTTTTATACATAGATGTATAAGACTGCTGGGTATAAAACTTGACGGATCACAAATATTTAACATGCATTTGTTTATAGTTGCCCTATGATAAACTTAGAGGGCCAAAATGGCTCGCCACACACAAGTTGGGGATGAATAATTTCGTGAATTACATTAATAATACGGACCGAGTGAAATGTCAAATAATTCCGTTATCCGAACGCCTTTGTCTCCCTATCAGTTCGGATACGAGAGCCCGCTGTACTCTCGCTCGGATTATTTTCCAGTTTAAAGAGTCCGATAGTAAGATATCCGGTTACGATCGATAGCGGAGACGCGATTTGCGAGAATTTAAAATTAAAATCGCCCCGAAGCTAATAACTCAAGGGCCGCCGTAGGAACTTTATAGATTTTTTTTTCTTCCTGAGAATGAAAGATCGTGCGCGCACGGGGGTGGGGCACAAAAAAAAATGAGAAAACAGAAACGCGGCGTTCTCCAGTATTCCAGTATCGCGGCAAACGCTCGATATTGCCTTATGAAAACCTCCCTTTATTTTCGATTCTTTCAAAGACAATTTTTTCAATAGCGCCGGACCACTCTGCGCGACAGTTTCTTTTGTTCACTTTCCCTTCTTTGTCGCCTTCGACGCCGCGGAAAAATTGTTTGGCCCGACCGGCCCGGCCCGGTGCAGCGCGGGACGAGCATTGTGATTGACGTCGAACGTGTGACGCATTCGACGAACTGACAGGCGCTGGAAAAAAGTGATTACGCGCGGGCCTTCTTTCCAAGATTTCGCGCTTTTTTACCCGAAGTAAACACTGTTACGATCCAATTAATTGCTTGACTGATTAATTAGAGCTGTTTACCGATCTTCGACACTGCAGTGCGTAACTGTAGCGCCACCTATATTTTTAAGATTTTTGGGCTTTATATCGTCGATATATTTTCGAAAATTGAGGGAAACCTTGTCGATAAGGCTCATTAAATAAGAAAAGACATTCATATTAGAAATTAAGCCGCGGCTGCCTGCATGTAAAAGGTGTATAAAATGTAATGGTCGTCCGTCCCAAAATAAAGTATAACTTGAATACAATTCTGCTATTATTAGATGATTGCATAGGTTCGCCATGGTGAAAATGAAGAAATTGGATTCCGGAACGGCCGGGAATACTAATAAATAGCCGTGGGTGCTTGTACGAGTGTCCATCACGGTGGAATAAACGGCTTGATTATCCGCGTTGCGGAAATATTCCGGATTCTTGGACCGGTTCGGGTAAAGGAGCATACCGAAAATATTTGGCGTTCCTAATAAGTCGGCAGAGCTGTAATCTGTGCGAGACAGACGATATTGGACCCGTCTCGTGGTCTATTTCGCCGTGTTCCCCGGGGATGCCGGGAAAAATGTAGGAATATTTCGTGGAAAACGCGATGAACGCGGAGTTCCACTTCAATTGTGCCGGCAGTCCGAACTAATAAACGAACGACTCTTTCAGTGCTATCTACCGGACTGCCCTCCGTGTCAACAAAGTTCGCTCTCACTCTCCTCTCACTCTTTCTTCCTCTCTCTCTCTCTCTCTCTCTCACTCTCTGCGCTGGTCGTCAATTTAGCGCACCGCGAATGTAAATCCGACGGATGTAATATTTTGTCTGAGTGATTGCGACCCGGTAAACATAATCCGTGACGACAGAAATTAATTTATTTATTTTAACGCAGATGTTCCTTCGAACCGCGATACGCAGTTACTAACTTCTGCAGATTTCGATGGGCACCATATTTTCAAACTGGAGAACTTTGTTCCACTTTACGAAGTGTGTAGCAATTTGCCATGAATGTTTAAAAATATTTATGGCGCGCGGATTTTTAAACGAAAATTCGGAATGTCACATAAGTTACGATCTTTATAACTGGAGCTTGTCGTATCGGCTCGAAACGCATGCTTTTGTTTATTATTCAACAGAACAATTTTACGAATGGGAAAAAATGTTTTCTACCATGTAGAATGTTGTGTCGCAGAATGTCCAAAAAGTTTCGGAAAATTACGGCCCACAGCTCCGCTGGAAAACATTTTGAAAATTTCACGATTTGCTATCCTCGAAAGTGAATCCTGCTGTACCGACTCGAAGCGTGTTGGTTCAGTTTCCATTGTAGTGATTTTAGAAACGTTAAAAAAATGTTTTCCCTACTGTAATACCTGTAGCAAAATGCTCAGAAATGTTTAAAAAATTACACTTTGTTTCTCGTAATGAGAAGACTTGGCATTTAAGTTGAATAAATACAGTTCCGATTGTCGGGACTTCTTGTAAAAATTATCGCGCGTTTTGGCAACACTGCAGAGCGGTTTATCAAAGGGACGGATGGCACGCCGATACTGTTCCGTATCACGCAGTGATTCATTGTTAAAGTGCACCTTGTTTCGGATCAATGCACGCGAACCGGAAATTTTAATTGGTCTGCTTACTGTCGGTCTGACTTTTCGGCGGACAAATGTTGAATAACCTTCAACATTTGTCGATAGGCTTGTACATACACTGTGGAATATAGCTGTAGCATTATTAAAATTTTCAAGAGTTTCTAACATGTATATTTCCAAATGATTTTACGTGAAAAGAGTTAAGAAGCAGGGACCATAACTGTTATAACCAAAAAGAAGAAAGGTCATAGGTCAAATAGGTCAAATAAATTTCGAGATTGCTTTGAGCATTCGAAACAGTTTTCTTCATCGATAACAGTTATCGAGGAGGATCCAATTTTTTAAACAATTATAACTGTTATTTGTAACCAAAAAGTATAAAAATCGATATTTCTTAATCATTTTGTCCTTCGAATTTTTTTTCTTTATATTTTGTGTAAATTATCTTAAATTTCAATAATAATCAAATTTATATTAATGATTTTTATCGTAGAAAATTTTAGAATAACTGTTATTTTTGGTCCCTGTTAAGAAGGACTGGTGAAGTAAAATAAAAATATTATTTATTTGACTGGTGCACAGTACCATTCTGCAAACCTAAATAAATTGATCACACGGTATGTGATCTTGTAACTTTCTTCGAAACCTCAAAAGTTCAAAAATAGCTATGTAGAAGTTCTGAAAAGGGAACTTGAAGCAATCCTGTGTCCGCAAATCATGTTACCTGCTACTACGAATAGGTTCCTCTTATTTTTTGACATAACATCGTTATTTTCTGCAAACGTAACTGAATCTACCAGAAAGTACGATTTCGTGGCTCTCATTTACAAACCACAAAAGTTCAAAAATTGGAAAATCACTGAAAAATCAATTTCATGTCCTTAGAAATCCCATTCCCTTATACCATATTTCCTGGACGCATTGATAGACTTCAATTTTCGACGTAACATCGCAATTTCCGGCAAACCTAAACGATTCTGTCATAAAGTACGAATTTTGAGGACTTTACGACGCGAAAACGCGATGAAAAATTAATTTGAATCTGCCTCGTATCCTTACATCACGTTAAATCACATGGAACTCACCGATAACGTGATAACTTCATTTTCGTCAAATCACAATTTATCATAAATTAACCTTTCAGAGTTTTCTGGAATAGAATAATTAACGATAAAATATTTATATTCCGAATGAAATGTTGAACAATTAATTTGCAGCATGTCTATGCCCTTAGTTTCAAGATACTCTCGAGAACGTATCCCCAATTTTCATCGTAATATTTCTGCTCTTGCAAAGTTGAAAAAGAGGTTACGATAACACGCGCGGTTCTCGTGCTTTTATTTACGCCATGAAAAGATAAAAAATTCTTATAAGAAGTTACTGAAACATCAATTTCGCGTATCTTTATACGCTTCACCAATATTCCCCGATTTTTAAGTGTTTTACACAACAATTTATTAAAAGTTTAAGATGTGCTCCCGGTAAACCACTAACAAATATGGACACAGTCCCATAACTTTAAATTAGATTCCTCCAGACTTCAGATGTCGTACGTATAATCCTACTAAATCGTGGATTAAACGAGTAAATACGGTCCAAACCGTATCGTGTTTGGTATCATTTTAATCGGAAAAGTCGCCCGGACATGTTCATAAAAGTTCAATACAGAAAACCTGAACGTTTCCACTAATTTTTTCATGAAATAACGTCTGCGTACGACGCATCTAACACGTAGCGCCGAAATTTTTCGCATTTATCGAGCCACGATGCTATTAAAAATGCAAGGAAAGTACCGAAATAAAATTCCTCTCGATCATTCCCATTAATCGTCCGATTTCCCGTGGATCTCGAAAGCACCATAAAAAATCCGGCACGCGTTTCCGCACGAGCAATCGCGGCGAATGCGACCGCGCGCGCCACGATTCCAAGTTCACTTTACACGAAATTCGCGATACGAATCGGCTTTACGATCGGGCTGAATGAAAACCGTTTTAGCCGGCCACTTTCGGCCTGAATGCTGAAAGTAAAAGTAGCCGGACAATGCCGAAAATTCCAGCTTTCGCCGCCGTTTATATATTGAAAATTATTTCACTCGAAATTTTACGAACCTCACTCTCGAGGAATCCCGCGCTCGAGGAGACAAACGATCATCGAAAACTCGGTGAATGATGAGGAGAGATCAACTTAATCGTTGATCTGATTTCTTCCCACGCATATTTTCCCGCGCTTTTCTCTTTCTCCACTTTCTTCCTTTGCGGCTGTCGCGGATTTTTTCACCGCGGCGCTTTTTTTACATCTTTCCCGTTCGCGGGCCTCTAGAATTTTCTTTCAACGAAGATTAAAGATTCCTGACCTAAATCCCTCGGCAAAGGATTATACGAAAGGTATTACCGTCATCGTTAACTCTTCTTTTTTTCCTTTCGCTCTCTCTCTCTTTCTCTCCTTTTCGTCTTCTCCTATCATCCAGTGCCATCTTCCTTTCCCGGATCCATTCGCACTTCTGTCACATCTGCCCACTCGCGGGTTGTTCGGTTCTCAGATTTCGCGTTTCTGTGTCGAGTGGCCCTCCGTCTATTCTCACGCGTCGTCTCGCTAAATATTTCCATACGTGATTAACCGAAGTAACAAGCCGTTAATGTTTTCCCTTGCTCGGCTCATCGTCGACGGTAACGACTCCTTTAATTACTATAGCTGGAGCATTCTTTTAGATGCTGCTCGAACTTTTTCTGGCTTGTTCGTTAATATGGGATCATCCCGGATTCGCGAGGCGGGTTTCTGATGCTTGAGGGCGCGAACGAAAACCGAGAGCGTGGGCTTTATTACGGATTTGTTTATGTTTGTGCACACTGTGCGTGGATAACGGACAAATAAAATTGTTACGAGCCGAGGGCTGGCGGATAAGACGTGCCCGAGGTTTGTTCGTGTGAACGGGATTTGTCGTGGACTAGCCAATGCCTGTTTCATCACCGGGTCGCCACTAGCTAGGAAAGAGAGAGGTAGTCGTGGACTAGCCCCGATGTCTCTTTCACCTCCGAGTCGCCACTAGGTAGCGAAGAGAGAGGTAGTTAGAACACGTGGTTCTAAGGAGGGAATGAAAAGTCACATAGGCAAAGAAAATAACAACAAAATAATCTGTTGGTATTTAACGATAGATCTACTAAGTCCTACAGGAAACCGATGTATACTTACTCTTGGATAGTAATAACAGGATTTAATTTATTCAGATTTCACTGGATTTTTATACTAATATTCATTTATGTAAAGTTTATATTTATTAATTTATGTTCATGGGCATTGCAGTGTGATTAGATGTACAAAAATTCAATGCACAAATTCGTAGAAACTAGCACACGTTTCACTGACCAGGTCGGATAGTCAAGGTTCCACTAAATCGTGAATTAAACAAACAAATATGCATCAAACAATGTCACGTTTTAATCAGGAAACTGTCACGAATATGTTGATAAATGTTACCTATCTAAAATAAAATAATTATGAGAATGGTGTTTGGTTTTCGTGGTCCACCTTGTAGATAACAATACTATTGAAGTAGTGATGGCGTCCGGCGGCGCGGCGTCCAATGCAAATGGACGTTGTGTGTCTTTCAAATGAAGTAGACTGTAGATGATGTAATTGAGAAATATGCGTGTAAGGGAGAGTTAAACAGAACTGGTCACTCGCGTGGAAGATTTATGGGGAAAGTGAGAATAAAGCATTTTCTCACAGAAATGGATCAGGCTATATTTTCCCGATACGTGCTGCTAAATAAACGATGGAAGCTCGTTTGTACCGGGCGCACGGTTACAGTCTCGATTTACAAATTAATAGGACTGGAGCTACCAAGAAAATGTAGTTCCCGGACAAATTCATCTCTGTGCGGGGTAACGTTGAGCAGTTATTTTTTATTTCAACGATTTCGGCGAGATATGTAAATTGTTTCGAATTACACTACGTTAATTCAATGTGATTTTGACTGGCTATTTCGCTGATTAGATAGTCTGAAATTTTTCCTGGTAACTATTTCGGCTAATTGTTATTTTCTGGACATATTCTGAGAAACTTAAAACTAATTGAAAGAATATTTACATAATTATAAACCTGCTTTCTCGCAGCAATTTTTAAATTAAATAAATTATTACCATTTTTTACAAAAATAAAAGGATCTATTACAAAGAGCTCAAACTTTTACGTGCAATATCTTTTAACTGATCTATATGATAAAGACTGGTCTTCTAGTAACAGTTAGTGCCCTTAAAAATTCACAAATTCCAACGGGAAATGCAAAATTAATTCGAAGCAAACCCTGCCCTTAAATCATATTCAATCTCAAAACATTCGAGTTTCCACAATCTCTGCTGAATCGATATGATTTTATAATAAAGTGCGCTCCCTCAGCTATCATGTGCGCCTTAGGAAGTGAAAAAAGTCCTGCGGGAAAGCATTGAAAAATTAATTGAAAGCAACCCCTAAAGTACTACCCTTAAAATATTTCTGAAATCAAGCGATCAATTTTCCCCAATGCTCCACCAAACACGATCCTGTTTTCATTAAATCTATCTCAAAGTGCGTCCTCTCAGATTTCATTTAATCCCTTGAGAGTGAAGATCCTCCGTGCGGATCGCCGAAGAAATCAATTCGAACCGATATCGACCGGGATTTCCCGACTTGCGCGACCCCGCAACCGGGACTCGGCGTGCGAACCCTTTACCCAGCGGCACGTAAAATTACGGTTCCGGGTGCGGCGGACTAAAAAGTTGCAAATTGTGCCGCCCGTTGAATCGAAATTTAAAGAGTTCGCCCGGGCCCGAGAGTTTCTTTCTCTTCGCGGGCTTGCTGGCGAAAGTTCGCGGAATATTCGCGGTGTTAGCGAGTACACGTTCTCGCGAGATAGGGGGAGAAGCTCTTCAACGTGGATTTTTCTGGAAGAACAACCGCAATCGTCGAATCGCTCTCCGCGCGTTTTATCAAATGAAGTATCCCCGGGAAAAACGGGAGCGTGCGCGCGCGCTGCTAACAGTTAAAATGCATCCGGGTGTGAAACGAGGAATCGTGTAACGGCCAAAGCAAATAAAACTGTCGACATAGCGAGACTTTATTGCCGGCAAGCAATTGCTTCGGAGCTCGTTTAGTCAATTCAGCATTAATCTGCGCGATGTAAATCGAGCCGCCGCGCCGCGTACCGCCGTCGCCGGTGCGCTGTCTGCGTATTCTTTCCTATGATCCCATCCTCCTTTTCCAAGCCACTTTCTCTTCTGAACCCTGAGTTGTTATGCTTTCGGTACGACGACGACGATGGTTCACCGTTTTCTCTCGTGAGCGGTACTCTCTTCACTATACCTACCTACCACTGCTGTAGTCACTATATCTAGACTCCTTTCCGAGCAAGTCACCCATGAATAATGGCGATTTTATTGTGACAGCGGTGCTGCTTCTTCTGCCATCTCTTCAAAACACTTCAATACGTCCCGCGACGACTTAGCTGGTCCCAGCCATTTGCTATCGGTGTGTTAGGCTCACGAGTGTACCATGCTTTCCGATTCTCCTGGTCGAGTTGCTTCGGTCTGGTTAATTGACTGTTGGTGATAGCGGGTGAAATGCAGTGTTCAGAGATTCGTACGATTTTACTTATCTCTGCTGGAATTGTATTCAATTCTATTCGAGTGTACTGATTCGCGATTTGATTCTATATTTTATAACTCAATCCTGTTCGATTCTACTCACCTGATCAATATATAACTCAATCCTATTCAATTTAATTTTACCGATCAATATACATACATATGTACAACTCAATCCTATTCAATTCAATTATACTGATTAATAACTCAATACTATTGGTGGCACTCGAGTGCCACTGCCGACAGTGTTGAAGTTACCCTTCTCAGATAAGTTAGCAAAGATCGCAGGCTGGCGCTTCACTGCCTCGGTTCGTTGCACAGACAATAGTGATTTATAATTCAATCCTGCTGAACTGAATTCGACTAATTTATAATACAATTCTGTTCAATTCTGTTGATTTATAATTCAATTCTATTGTATTAGATTCTTCCGATTTACAATTTAATTGCATCCTATTCAATTCTGTTGATTGATAATTTAATTATAT